>NW_026057584.1:111113614-111159057 GCF_023721935.1 Panthera uncia
GAAGGAATAATAGTATCTCGTGCTTTAATACTTTGTGGCAGGATTATACTATAAGCAGATGATTCAAACAACTATGTAAATCACAAACACAAACAAAAAATGAACCAAAGTGAAAAGGATACGTTCCAGGCAGTATCTTTCTATTGTAACCTGTTATTTAAGGGAATACTAGTGATTTGTTCTAAATAGGATGTAAAACTTGTTCCAAATTACTTTTCCTCAGTCCTGCCTGCCAAGAACTTAAATGTAACTGTGATTCAGCAACCCTTCCCAGGTATATTGGCAGGTATATGTATGATCTCAGAATACACAGGTGACATAGATATGATATGACAGCTGGTAATGGTGGATTCATTTACATTGTTTACACTTCTATGACCAGGCCTTAAGGGAAGGTCAGTTTTTAAAAAACCAAGTAGTGTCTTCCTACCTATCCAAATACATGTCAAAAAAGAAGGGTGTTTGTGCTTCAGCTTTGTTTTTGCTCAGTAATACAGTCAAGCAAGTTTGTTTCCAAGTGACCAGTTGAACTGTGTAAGCATTTTTGTTTATTTCAAATAAAATATATTTGTATTAAAAAAAAAAAGAAAGAAATTGTGGTTTATATACACAATGGAGTACTACGTGGCAATGAGAAAGAATGAAATATGACCCTTTGTAGCAACATGGATGGAACTGGAGAGTGTTATGCTAAGTGAAATAAGCCATACAGAGAAAGACAGATACCATATGGTTTCACTCTTATGTGGATCCTGAGAAACTTAACAGAAACCCATGGGGGAGGGGAAGGAAAAAAAAAAGAGATTAGAGTGGGAGAGAGCCAAAGCATAAGAGACTCTTAAAAACTGAGAACAAACTGAGGGTTGATGGGGGTGGGAGGGAGGGGAGGGTGGGTGATGGGTATTGAGGAGGGCACCTTTTGGGATGAGCACTGGGTGTTGTATGGAAACCAATTTGACAATAAACTTCATATATTGAAAAAAAAGCAAAAAACAAAAAACCAAAATAACCATTAAAAAATTAAAAAAAAAAAAAAGGGGGATGCCTGGGTGGCTCAGTCAGTTAAGCATCCTACTAGTATCTCATGGTTCATGAGTTCAAGCCCCATGTTGGGCTCTGTGCTGACAGCTCAGAGCCTGGAGCCTGCTTTGGATTCTGCCTCCTTCTCTCTCTGCCCTTCTGCCTCTCACGCTCTGTTTGTCTGTCTCTCTTTCTCTCTCTCTGCCTCAAAAATAAATAAACATTAAAAATAAAAAGACTATCTTTGAATTGCTGGGGGCTAGGGGAGAAGCTGTCAACTCAGAATTCAATGCAGAGCAAAAATGTCTTTTAAGAATAAAAGTAAAATAAAGACAGCTTCAAAAAAAATAAAAATTAAGAGTGTTAGTGACCAAGTAGATCATTACTGCAAAAAATATTAAGTTCCTCAGGTTGTGGTGAAATAATAAGAGATGATCTTCAGAAGAAATGACAAGCACCGGAAGTGGTGGAAATGTGGGCACACACAACACGTTCTTTAAAAAAGTCAACTTCTTCAAAACGCTTAAAGCAAAAATTATAACATTATTTTGTGGGGTTTATAGTTTGTGTAGATGAATATATATGGCAGCCCTATCATAAAAAATGAGAAAGCAATAAATGCAAGGTTCTTACATTTTGCATGAAGTGGCATAGTATTATTCTTGGTAGACTGTGAGAAGTTAGAGATATATATTATAATCTCTAGAGCAAGAATTATAAAACAATGCAAAGGAATAGTAGCAAACCAACAGTAAACAAAAATGATATTTAATGAAAGGAATAAATTAACCCAAAAGAAGACCAGAAAGGAGAAAGAGGAACACGAAGAAGTGAGAGAAAGAAAAAAATGGTAAATGTAGGTCTAACTATACTAATGGTCACATTAAATGTAATGGGCTAAAACCCCCTGTTAAAAGACAAAGACTGTTGTGAGAATAATGTCTTATTTCTTGATCTGGGTGTGGGTTGCACAGGAATTAAAATTGTGAAATTCATCAAAGTATACAGCAATTATTGTTGTATGTACTTCTATGTATGTGTATTATAGTTCAAGAAAAGTTTTACAAAGAAAAAACCATATTGATCTAGCTTTTCTACTTCTAGGACTTTATCCCAAGAAAATAAGTACTTATATAATGAAATATCATGCAGCCAAATTCAAAAGGATGATTTTTCTCTATATATTAAAACATAAAGTCACTAAAAACATAGTACTCAAAAAAGTAGGTTACAAATTCATAAGTAGAGTGTGACCTTATTTATGAAAAGTAGTGAAAAGACAAATAATGAAAAAGATATACATATACAGAAAGTTATTTACCAAAATGTTAACAGTGTCAATTTTTTGAATGGTGGGATTTCAAGTGAATTTAACTTTAATAATTTTCTGTTATTTTGAATTTTCCAAGAAGAATATATTATTTTCATAAATAGGAAAATATAAGCTGTTTACATTTTAAAACAAATACTTGGGAGGAATCAATAAACAGAAGAAAATACCCTCACTAAAAAAAAAAAAAAAAAGGTAGGAATAATAGCTAAGAAAAGTTGGGTGAAATATAAACAAATAATCTGTTTGAAGGTCCCAGGGAGATATTAAGGAAATAGGAAATTATAGGGCTAAAATTGAGGAGAGGAGGGGAGGCTTGGAGGGCATATGCAGCATGTGGGCCTGTTTCCATTTCAAGCATTTGCCTATTTGTTTGAAATTGAATTGAAACAGGGACTGAAAAAGCTGAGCAGAGATTTTGACCAGACACATGGGGCTGGGGGACAGGACATTCTAATGAGGAAAGACCCTAGTAAATTCCCAAAGCTTTGGGTTGGGGCCTCAATGAGCCACACCCTAGAAATAAGACAGAGACAGACCAGCTCTCATACAGGGACTGAATCCCAGATGTGAGGTGATACAAGATTGACAGTGCCACTAGCTAACTGCCCACAAGAAACAAAGTCTTCTCTAGTGGGAGATGGGATCACTCAGAGCCATAAATTATTTCTCAAAATATAGGTATACTATGTTCAGTATTCAATAAAAAATAATTAGGCGTAAGAGGAGACACAAGCATGAGATTGAAAGCTCAGGGAGAGGCTCCTGGGTGGCTCAGTTGGTTAAGTGTCTGACCTCGGCTCAGGTCATGATCTCTCGGTTCGTAAATTCAAGCCCCATGTCAGGCTCTGTGCTGACAGTTGGATCCTGGAGCCTGCTTCAGATTCTGTGTCTCCCCCTCTCTCTGCCCGTCTCATGCTCTGCCTCTCAATGATAAATAAACATTAAAAAAAAGTTTTTTTTTTTAAATAATAAAAAAAAGAAAGCTAAGGGAAATAATTGACAATAGAAACATATCCACAAAGCACTCAAAATGAAGATGTGAGACTCAGGCTTTAAAATAACTATGCTTAACAGGGCGCCTGGTTGGATTAGTCAGTTGAGCATCCAACTCTTGATTTTGGTTCAGGTCATGAACTCAGGGATAGAACCCAGGTGGGCTCTTTGCTGAGTGTGGAGCCTGCTTGGGATTCTCTCCCTCTCCCTCGGCCCCTCTCCCCTGCTTTCTCTCTCTCTCTAAAAAAAAAAAAAAAAAAAAAAAAATCAAATAACTATGCTTAATACATTGGAGAATTAAAAGAAAAGGTTGGGAATTTTAGCACAGAACTAGAAATTATAAAAAGAACAAAATGGAAATTATAGACCTGAAAGAGAAATAAGTGAAATTAAGAAACCAGAGGAAAGTTTAAGTGTGTAGATATAGCTGAAGAGAGATTTTTTGTGAACTGGAACACAATTTGGAAAAAATATTGAGACTGAAGCATAAAGAGAAAGAAGGTGGAAAATATAGTAAAGAG
Source organism: Panthera uncia (assembly GCF_023721935.1). Classification (NCBI taxonomy): domain Eukaryota; kingdom Metazoa; phylum Chordata; class Mammalia; order Carnivora; family Felidae; genus Panthera; species Panthera uncia. Next base: position 111,117,482 of record NW_026057584.1, read on the forward strand.
TGTTAAGAGCATAAAAGATACAATGAGAAAAACTAATATGGATGTAACTGGAGTAAAGAAAGAGGAGAGATAACAGGGGCAGAAGAAACACAGATACAGTCTGGGAATTCTTCGTTACTGACAAAAGATATGAAGCTATAGTTTTAAGAAGCACAGTGAAACCTGATCAGGATGATGACAATGAAAAGTACTCCTAGCTCATCAGAGTAAAATTATTGGCAAAGATAAAGAGAAAATTATGACAGCAGCCCTTGCTCTTAAGTAAGCCATATTATCTCTAACAGAGTAACAACAAGCCAGGAAGGAGTCAACAAGTGGGTAATTCTAGGTGACAGTTGACTGTACACAGTAACAATATCTTGTGGAATTTAAACTATAGAAGTAAAATACAAACAACAGGATATAAAAGGTGGGAGGTGGGTAAATTAAATGAAAGTACATTGTCTTTGCATTGTCAAGGAAGTTGTAAATACCATTTTATACTTTAACAAGTCAACGATGTTGTAATATGTAGGCTAACCACTAAACGAGTAATAAAAGAATGTATAATTATTAAGTTAATGGAAGGGAAAATTGGGGAGAACTGACATCTTTACAGGAATGGATCTTCTAATCCCTTGCCAGGGTATATCTCTCCATTTATTCAGGTCTTCTAATTTCCTTCACTTATATAGTATAGCTTGCTGGTCTTAAATAACTTTTACTAGATTTTTTCTTAATGTTTTGGTATTTTCAATGCCAAATAATTGGCATTGAAGTAAATATATTATTTAAATAATATAAGTAAATATATTTAAGTAATATAAGTAAATATATTATTTAAAAATTTCATTTCCTAATTGTTTTCTGTGTAGAAATACAATTGATTTTTGCACATTGGCTTTTAATCTAGTGTCCTTATAAATACACTTATTAATTCTAATTGTGTCCTTGTATTTCTAGACACATCACTATCCTGATTACCTTCCAATGGGAAGACTCAGATTTCTCTAATTATGAAATCATGTCATCCTGAAATAATGAGTTTTTTCCCCTTTTTTTGCAGTTGTTATTTCTTCTCTCCTGCCTTGTTGTTCTGGCTAAGATATCTAATACAATGTTAAACAGAAGTGGTGCTGACCAGCATCCATGTGGTATTCCTGATCTCTGAGGAAAAGCTTCCAATACCTGACCATTAAGTATGATGTTTAAGGGTCTTTGTTGTTATTGGTAACACTTTTTAGTGTTAGTTTAAGTTAAAAACAAAAAACAAAAAACCATGAATAAATGTTGACTTTGTCAAATGCTTTTTCTAGACCTATTAAAATGATCTTATGATTTTCTCCTTTATTGTCATGTGGCCAGTTACAATGATCAATTTGTTTTGTAACTTTGTGAGGTATAACTGACAGTGTAAAATTGGATGAGTGCTGATATACACATACACCTGTGAAACCATCACTACATTCAAGATTACTTACATTTGTCATCCCCAAAAGTTTCCTCGTGCTCCTCTGAAATCCTGTCCTCCATCTATCCCTGTCTGCAGCAAGCACTATTATGCTTTCTATTAATATAGATTAATTTGGATTTTCTAGAATTTTATGTAAATGGAATCATTCAATCTTTTTTGTCTGACTTTTGCTCAGCATGATGGTTCTGAGATGCATCCATGCTATTCTGTGTATCTGTAGTTTATTCTTTTTTATGTTGAATAGTATTCCATGGTATGGATATACCACATTTGTTTACCTATTCACCTACTAATGGACATTTGGGTGTTTCCAGGTTTTTTTTTACTATTTTTTATTTTTATTAATTTTTTTAATGTTTATTTTTAATGTTTATTTCAGAACACAGTGGGGGAAGGGCAGAGAGAGAGGGAGACACAGAATCTGAAGCAGGCTCCAGGCTCTGAGCTGTCAGCACAGAGCCAGATGTGGGGCTCTAACTCACAAACCGTGAGATCATGACCTGAGCCCAAGTCGAATGCTTAACCGACTGAGCCACCCAGGCACCCCTACTATTTTTTTTAAAGGATTTTATTTTTTTAAGTGATCTTTACACCAGGTGGGGCTCAAGCTCACAACCCTAAGATCAAGAGTTGCATGTTCCATCACCTGAGCCAGCCAGGTACCCCTCCAGTTTTGTGACTATTAAAAATAAAGGTGCTATATTTTTTTTTAAGATTTATATTTTCATTTTTCATGTGAAAATACCTAGGAGTGGAATGGGTAATACAGTAAGTGTATGTTTACCTCTTTAAGAAACTGCCAAACTGTTTCCCACAGTAGTTATACTTACTGACTGATTTTTGAGAATTTAACCAGGTTAGATGTGTCCATTATTTTACAATGCAGAATCTGCATTGTTTGTTAATTTTTTTGTTTAGAGCTTTTCTCTATTCTAATAAGTACGTCTTGTAATGTTTCAATGTTATATAGCCTCAAAAAACAAAGTGGGAAGTATTTTCTCCTTTATTATTCTCTGGAAGAGTTTATATAAGATTGGTGTTATTTCTTCTTTAAAAGTTTGGTAGAATTCAGTAGTAAAGCCACATACTCCCATTTTATTTTGTGAGAAGGTTTTCTAATTATTAATTTAATTTCTTTTTAGATATAAAACTCTGCAGATATTGTTTCTTCTTGGTTAAATTTGATAAGCTGGTTTTTCTAGGATTTCAAAGTTTCAAGTTTATTGTCAAAATGTTGCTCAAAATATGGTCCTAAGACTTCTTTAATATCTATATGATCTGTAATGAGTTCTTTTCCCATCTTCACATTGGGAATTTGTGTCTTCTCTCTTTCTTACCCTCTGTGATCACTCTTGGTAGGGGTTATGAATTTCAGACTTTAACAAATTAATTACTAGACTTTTCAAGGGAACAACATTTGTTTTTGTTGATCTTTATCCTATGTTTGGCTTTATACTTTTTTTTTTTAATTTTTTTTAACATTTATTTATTTTTGAGACAGAGAGAGACAGAGCATGAACAGGGGAGGGGCAGAGAGAGAGAGAGACACAGAATCCAAAACAGGCTCCAGGCTCTGAGCGGTCAGCACACAGCCCGATAAGGGGCTCGAACTCACAGACTGTGAGATCATGACCTGAGCCGAAGTCAGACGCTTAACCGACCGAGCCACCCAGGCGCCCCCCCCCTTTTTTTTTTAAAGGCTTTATACTTAATTAATATCTTCTCTCATATTTGGTATTCCTTTCCTTCTATTTAACTTTGAGTTCAACTTGCTCTTCTTTTTCTAACTTCTTTAGATATATACACATATCTTAAATGTAGTACTGTGGTGATCTAAGGAGGTATAAGTTCCATTGTGTCTGACTGAACACATTTGGAATACTATGTCTGGTACTTGGCAACATACTTTCAAGATGAACCCCCACCAATATGAGCATGTCTGGTGGAAGGTAACTGGGACAATGATATGTCTGTAAATGTCAGGAACAGTTATAAGTAACTATTGGTGGTTATCCCGGCAAAGGGAACACTTGGATACAGAGTAGATGAGAAAGATTTTCAGGCTTTTATAGGGTTGTCACATTTAAGAGCAATAAAACTTTATCTGAATTACTTTAAAGCATAAGCAACAATGAAAAGCGACAGAAAGGCTGATTTTGGCCCAGTGTAAGGACGAAGCCTTTTCTAAAGCAATAAAGTCTTCCAAAATCAAAACTAATGTATTCAATCCAGGAAGAGGGGAATGGTGGCTGATGGGAGTAATAATGAAGGGGTTCTTGCCTGTGGTTAATGATTAAACCAGAATGGCCTTTAGCCATTTGGGATATTCTTCTATCAAGCCAAAGACTAGCCTTAGTTCTGCGCACATATTACCATTGCACGCCTGTCCCATGAGTATTGTTAAAAAGAAAACCACAGGCCCAAAATGGAGACACACTTTGTTAAGGACTCCACATCCGCAAACAAGACTTACTATCCTCCTTCCCCAGGAATGTAATCTTCAACCTTTGAATCAACTTGAATTTCCTGGTCAGCACTTGGAAATTTACTGATAGACCCTTTCCGGCCCCCTGAGGAGGGTGACCTTGCCTAAAACCATGGATTCTTTGTTAATATTTTCCTTTTTTTCTGCTCTCTACCTTTAAAAACCTTTCCTTTTCTGCAGTTTGATGAAGCTCCTTTCTGTCTGCTAGATGGGATGCTGCCATGCATGATGGTTCTCTTAAATCATTCAGTTAAGTTTCTGTTATTTAAAAGTGTAAATGAATATAAACAGTTTCACTGAATAGAAGAGGGGACCCCTGGACAGGCCCTCATAGCCCCAGCATTTCCAGCAGAGCCCAGGGCGTATCCTATCCTCTTAGAAGGAAATGGGGAGGCAAGGGTAGAGCAAGCCAAAATACCTGAGGACAGATTTCTTATCGATTTCTGTTCTCCTCCCATCCTGCCGTGTCGCATTACCGGCCAGAAGTCTAGGACACCTCATTAAAAAACAAAACTCCTGCATATAAAATCATGATTGCAGATGAATGGTAGAAGGAAAGTCTTCATCACAAGGATTCATCACAAGATTCCTTTTAATGGTAGTAGGCAACCCATTCCTACATCCAATGCATTTAAACCACTCAGCTTTTCTTTCTTTTCTCTAATTATGAAACAAATATGTTCTCATTGTAAAAAAATTTTAAACATTATCTAAAGTAAATAGTGGAATACTGCCCACCATACTCCCTGTATAAAACACTATCAATAATTTGACAGATATCTTTCTAGATCCATATTCTATACACATACATATACCTACGTGTCAAGATTCAGCTTTTCAAAATTTAACTTGTATATAAATCCACATATATATGATTCTTAACATTTATCCAAGGAAAAATGGAACCAGTGACCACTGAATGCTTCTTAAATGGCAGGGCATTTTGCCAGGAGCTTTACATCATTTCTCTTCTTTAATTCTAATAACAACTCAGAAAGTAGACTTTATCATCTCCATTTTAAATCTAAGGAAGTGGAGGTGAAGAAAAATAGTGAAATTTCATAGTAAGTGCTTGAGTCCAGAGTTGAACCTGGACTTTCTTTCTTCATGAAATACTCAGGCACCCAGTACTGTTTGGAATCCCCGTCTCTTGAAGACTGTAAGAGGCAGTTCTCCATTACTGTGCTCTCACAACCAATATGCTGATGAAGAAATTCAGGCCCCTAAACAGAGAGAACCTTGAGTGACATAAACTAGACATAATCTAAACAGTCTCAACAAATGACAGCTCCTTAATGTTTTATTAGGAGATCCTATAACGCCTTTCTAATGCACGTGACCATGACTTGTGAAATGCAACCTTTCTTTCAAATGCTAACCTGCTCATCTGTGCGGATGCAATTTTCTCTCCTCTTCAGTATCAAAGCTCCCTGCCCAGTCTCTGCTCACAAGTCTTCCAAAGTCTGCTGACAAGGCAGTTCTCAAATGGTGTATGAGGTCTGAGGTTTTAACTGTAGAGAGAGAACTTGGATTTCCCCCCAGTTTTTATTTTGAAAATGGCAAACCTGAAAGTATGCTGTTTCACCTAGATTCACCAGCTGTTCACACTTGCCACATTCACTTCATCTAGTTTTTTCTTCTTAACTGAGATGCAATTGACATATAACATTGGGTAAGTTTAAAGAATGCAACATGTTGATTTGATACATTTATATATTGTAATGTGATTAACACCCTGTAGCAGCATTAGCTAACACTTGTAATCAGGCACATAATTCTTTCTTTTTTGTGGTGAGAACAATTAGCTTTCAAGTTTTATAATACAGTAAGTACTGTTGACCATAATCACTCTGCTGTGCATTACTTCTCCAGAACTTACTTAGCTACCAATTGCAGGTTTGTGCCCTTAAACAGCACCTCTCTAGGTCTTTCTCTTTATACATACATTTTTCTCCCACACATAAGTGATTTATTTCACACACTTTGTTTTGTGCTAAACCATTTAAAAGTAAGTTGTGGCCATGGCGACCCTTCACCTTTCAAAGCATGAGCATATAACTCCTAGGAAAGACATTCTCCTATATGAGCACAATACTATTATTAAATATTATAAAATTAACATTAGTTCAATAATATCGGCTAGCCTATAGCTCACATTAATGCTCTCAATTTTCCTCTAAAGAAGTTTTTATAACTGGTTTCTGTGTCCATTGTATCTCAGCAATAAGGACAATGCCTCAATAACAATTTGATGAATGAATGAACACTTGGGGTCAGGTAGGGTATCAGGTATTAGGTAGCAACAAAAGGCCACAATATTTACACTCTGCATTTGATTGTTGTATCTTTTTAGTTTCTTCTAACTCAGAAAAGTAGGCCACCATGTTTGGAACACCTACTTTTGTATAACTGGCCTCATGATATTCTAAACTTTTTCTCCATGCCACTTTTCACAAACACCACTACCTGGCTACCTCCACATACTGTGATAGATGCCATAGCTGTCCTGTTTGTGGTTATGCCCTTACTTCTAGAACAACGACAGGAGGACATTAGAAAATGCTCCGTTTTTGTTGAATAAATGAATGAACTGAACTAAGTAGACTTTTTAGATTAATTTAGGAAAGAGATGAGATTTGACTTTATAATATTTAAAAATAAGTTTTCTAACTTTCAAGTTTTGTTTCAGTAGAATTTTAAAAACTTCTTTATATAGCTCCATCACCTTTCTTTTCAAGATCAAAAGGTATCTTTTAATTTTGAGTAGAGATAGGTGTGAGGTGTGACATCTTTTCTTGCATTATTCTTGTTTATATATTTTAAAATGGCTGATTTTTAACATTTTATTTATTTTGCCTTTTATATTAGATATATAATTCTGTGCACCAGTTTTGTGACCAATTACATTACTGAATCTGTTTGCATGTAATAGTTAATTCTCTTTAATTTTCCAGGAATAAACAGTAATCTTCAAATTATAATACCTTTGCCTCTTCCTTTCCAATTTTTATGCCTTTCTTTTCTTTCTTTTTTTTTTTTTAATGTTTATTTGTTTATTTTGAGAGAGAGAGAGTATGTATGTGTGTGAGCAGCAGCATGAGCTGGGGAGGGGCAGAGAGGGAGAGAGAGAGAGTCCCAAGCAGGCTCTGCACTGCTGACTTCGGACTTGAGCCCATGAACCATGAGATCATGACCTGGGCCAAAACCAAGAGTTAGACACTTAACCGACTGAGCCACCCAGGCTGATTTATGTTCTTATTTTACTGCATGTGTTGGTACATTCAGAATAATAATAATAATAATAATAATAATAATTTGAGTCTTCACTATGTATTAGAAATTCAGTTAGTGTTTTATTATAATCTCACTTAATCCAAACAAACCTCTAGATAGGCACTATTACCTCAGTTTAAAGAAACTGAGATACAGAGCATTTAAATTAATCTGTCTAAAGTCACATGGCCAAAGAAATAGTGAATGAAGCTGGATTCAAATCTAGACATTCTAGCTCCAAAACCCATGCCCCCCAAGCCTGACTTATATAAAATCCATGCTTTGAACCAAAAACACTCCAACTGAGCCTTTTCTATAGAACAAGCCCACTCACACTGCAAACAGCACAGCTCGGGACTAGATTATGACCCTCAGAAAGGCAAAGTCCTCTCTGTGTTTTAGGGGTTAACAAATCCTGTTGAGGATCCCCCCCTGCCTTTTGCAGCCCTTTCTGAGGTGGCAGGAAGTGGAGAGCACTCATCCCAACCCACCCCTAACACAATAAAATCCTAAACCAATACCACTCTTTGCTTCAGCTATTCCAGGCATGCTGGCAGTCTACCCTATTTTCCCAGAGAGCCCCCTTATGTGAGCAACAAACCTTTTCATAATCTCTTGGTGTATATGTGGTGTCATCAGACTCAAGATCTCTCCCAGGTTTTAGTACACTGAGCAAGGAATTGATCCTGCACTCCATGAGGCAACCATGAAACAATATGCAAGCTCTATGCCAACACAGGACTAAATACAAAAGTGGAGATGTTGCCTCCAGAAGGTACCAGTTGAAAGGTGTGCCCCCTGGGTACAGGTCATTCTTCATTCTCACATTGGCACGGAGATCTAGACCTGGGCTCTGCAAGGATGTGGGTGGCACAGAGGCCACTGCGCACACCTGGAGGTTGGCTGAGGATGGCAGGCCCTGTGGTCCGAATACACGTGACAGGGAGGCAGAGCTTGGGGCATGGCCCTGGAAGGACTATTGATACCAGCTCCAGAGGTGTGTCCAAGAGGGCTTAGCTCTGCTGCTAAGTGAGCTTTGTCAACCCACTTCCCTCCCTGAGCCTTTCTTTTTGTTTTGAGGAGAAAAGACAAGGGAGCCTTGGGTGGTTCAGTCGATTAAGCGTCCAACTCTTGGTTTCAGCTCAGGTCATGATCTCACGATTTGAGATTTTGAGTCCATGTCCAGTTCTGCGCTGACAGCACAGAGCTTGCTTGAAATTCCTTCTCTCTCTCTCTCTGCCTCTCCCCTGACCTCTTTCTCAAAAATAAATAAATAAGCATTTAAAAAAAGGGGAAAAGACAATCATAAAATGGAAACATTTCAGAATGTAGTTTAAAAACTAACATATCTTGATTCCAAAGGTGTGCCCAGAATTCACACTACACTTGACCCAGGCTCCTCCCTTACTTATCTCCCCCAGAGGCAGGTCCAGACCTCCAGGGCATTGGGGGGCTCTGTGGGGTGCAGCTCCCCTCCCGTGATGTCCCTCCCAAGATGGCCCTTGGGCTGTTGAAAGCTTTGAGGTTTAAAAAAGTCCTACTTCAACAAAAACTCCTTGTGAAGGATCTCTGCATAACTGTTTCAAAGCCATTATCACCCAGTTATCCTACTTAAGTTCTTTCTGATTAAGCCCATCAATTTCACCAAAGCCTGTTTTCCAGGAGACAGATCTGTTAATCTTCCAATAAGTTTTCTAGGTGTGTAGGATGGTTTAGTGTTGGTCTGGCTGTATTTCATGGACGTGAGACACACAAAAGCTTCCATGCTGTTCCACCATCTTGGCTCCTCCTCCAGGAGACAGATTTGAAAGCCATCAGCTGATGGACATATAACTGCTTAGGTTTGGATTTCTAGGCTAGGTTGTCAGATATCATTTTCTCCTCAACGTTTCTGCATTTTAGCAAGTGTTCTGCATTCTGGCAAGTGTTGTCACGTACTGTCCAGAGCAGGGCAGACTGCTGGCTAAGTCAGAGTTCAGAAAAGACTATCTCAATCTTAACATCAGAGTCACTTGAGTCTCTGAGACGGGGCAGACCCTCCTAGGCAGCTGGGCTGTCATCTTTCTCAGTGACCCAGTAAGTCTGGACAGAGTGTCTTTTAAATTATTTTTCAGCCATGTGCCCACAAGGGCATTCATCCCAGTGCTTCTGGGGACTCAGTGAACCATACATTCCCATCAGTCAGTGTTAAGTACTGAGTGTCTCTGCTTTGACAGAACTCTGCTCAGAGAAGAGAATTCTCTGCAGAGATTACTGGAGAAATTTTAAGAGATGGTTCTCAGGCTCAAGAAGGAAGAAAATAGGAGTGTGTGGGTGGCTCAGTCGGTTAAACGTCTGACTCTTGTTATTGGTTCAGGTTGTGATCTTGCAGTTGTGTGATTGAGCCCTGCATCGGGCTCAGTGCTGAGCATGGAGCCTGATTGGGATTCTCCCTCTTCCTCTCTCTCTGTCCCTTCTCCGCTTGCACATGCACTTTCTCTTTCTTTCAAAATAAATAAATAAATAAATAAATAAATAAATAAATAAATATTTTTTAAAAAGAAGGAGAAGATAAAACTAAGAAGCTTACTGAGAAGTTAAGATGCACCAGGAATTTTCATATATATTATTTTACTCACTACAAAGATAGGGTGAAACAAGAATCACCGCTGTCTTACAAATAAGGAACTGAGTAAGGCTCAGAGCGGTTGTGATCCGGAGTAAGTGGGAGGGCCTGGATGTGAAGTCTAGCTATATCTAGAGCAAACTACTTACTGCTGAGAAACCATGGTGAACAAGATGATAGTAAACAACCAAATGCAGAGGAATTGCAGGGACTCCCATGTACAAGACCCTAAGGAAGACATGTGGAGGGGATGCTTCCCGGAACCAGAGACACTGGAGCTGGACCTTATATACAATTGGGATTTGTGATAACCTGAGGAAGGGGCAAGGAATTTGGGCAGGACCAGGAGTGGGAGAAGCTCTGGATTGTCAGGAAGACTGTGAGGGGCTCTGGAACACTGGAGAAAAAAGGTTTGTTTGGAGAACTTTGGAAAGATGAAAACAGAGAAAGTTGCTATGAGTACAAAGACCCTAAACCCTTGTGGAATTAGTCATTTTGATGATAAATAATTTTGGCTCCAGATTTCAACATGGGCTTTGTAATCACACAATTGTGTCCCCAAACAAAAGAGTCAGTAGAACCAGTAAGGTAACAGGCATTCTTGAACTACAACCATGTGCCTAATACTCCTGTTATGATCTATGGGAGATGGGACAGTCTGCTTGATGAAACTATCAATGCATGATAAATGAGGCAACAATGTAAATAACTTCAACCAAGCTGTTAACAGAAAGAACAGATAATACCAATCTTGCCACTGTCCATGATACACATCAATAACTGAGCAGAAGACTGAGAAATTGTCCAGGAATGTAACAGCTGATCATCTCTGCTCTCCATAGGGGTAAATGAGTAACCCAGAAAGGAGCTAAGAAAGACAAATATGGGCTGGCATGGCCAGGGAAGGGTAGGTATGATTTGGAGAGAAAGAGAAGAGTGGGGAAGGAACTCAAAATGAGGTTACTAAGTGCATGGGTGGAGACACATAAACAGGAATGAGCATGCTGGTACTTGAGAGTCTATTTTGGACTCTCAAGTCAGCAGATGTATGTAAGGGATCAGAGCAAGTACACCCATGTGGAGAGGTCCATTCAGACAAGGGAAAGCCCTCGATGGCAAGTAAAAGCACCTCTCAGTCTTGTTCACCTCGTGACACCCAGAGAACTGGTCACATCTGTGCCCAGGGAAAGAGATAGTACTACTACATATATACAGAACACAGATCTCAGAGGAGGTGTGGACACAGCACAGTGAGCCTTGTCACTCTTCTGAACATACTCTGGGTTTCTCTGCCCTTCCTATATTGTAGTACACATATCTGCAATGTCCCAGCAATGGCCTAGCCAACCACTCCAAGATTAGATTTCAAATCGCTCCGCCTAATGCTGGGAAGACTGTCTTAATTTGCTTGATCTCTCCACCCTATTATTGCTGACTGCTTTAGTTTTCAACTAAAACCCCTCAGTAGCTTTTCTCCTGTGGAGCCATGTCTCCCATATCCTGCCCTGCACAGTGAGAGTTTTAAAATTTTACTTCTTATATTTATGTCTATGCTGCATTTTGAGCTAATTTTTGAATATGGCATGAGGTAGGGGCCCAACTATATTGTTTTGTGTGTGGATGTCCATTTGTGTCAGCATTATTTTTTGAATGACTATTCTTTCATCCAGGGAATGGTCCTAGCACACCTGTTGAAAATTAATTGAGAATAGATATATAGATCTATGTCTGGACTCTTAACTTGATTCCATTGACCTATATGTGTATCCTTTATTTTTTTATTAAATTTTTTTTTAATGTTTATTTTTGAGAGAGAGAGAGAGAATGAGCAGGGGCGGTGCAGAGAGCAAGGGAGGCACAGAATCTGAAGCAGGCTCCAGGCTCTAAGCTGTCAGCACAGAGCCTGATGCAGGGTTTGAACTCACAAACTGAGAGATCATAACCTGAGCTGAAGTCAGATGTTCAACTGACTGAGCCACTCAGATGCCCTGAACTATATGTGTATCCTATAGCAGTACTATACTATCTTGGTTCCTGTAGCTTTGTGGTATGTTTTGAAATTGGGAATCCTCTGACTTTGTTCTTTTTCAAGGTTGTTTGGGTATTCTGGTTCTCTTGAAAGTCCATATGAATTAAGTTCAAGATCATTCAATTTCTGCAAAAAAGGCAGTTGGGATTTTGATAGGGATAGCATTGAATCTGTTGATCATGGAAAGTTTTTCCATTTAGTTGGGTCCTTAATTTATTTCAGTTATGTTTTATAGTTTTCAGTGTATAAGAATTGCATTGTTTTTGTTAAATTTATTCTTAAAAGTTTTATTTTTGATGCTACTGTAAATGGAACTGCTTTCTTAATTTCATCTTCAAATTGTGCAGTGCTAGAAGACAGAAATAGAATTCATTTTTGTGTGTGATCCTGAATCCTGGAATTCATTTATCAGCTTTAGTTTTTGTGTGAGTGTGTATGTGTGTGTATTCTTTCAAATTTCTATATAGAAGATGATGTCATCTGTGAATAGAGATAGTTGTACTTCCTCCTTTCCAATGTAGGTGGCTTTTATTTTTTTTTCTTGCCTCATTGCTCTAGCTGGAACCTCTGGTAAAATGCTGAATGGAAGTGGTGAGTGCAAACATCTTTGTCTTATTCCTGATCTTAGGGGGAAAGCTTTCAGTCTTCCACCATTTGTAGGATGTTAGCTGTGGCCTTTTCATATGTCCCCTGGATATCTTCTGGGACTTTCCAGACTGGTGAGATTCCTCCTTCCTCAATGTCCACAGCACCCAGTACTTGTGTCTACAGAAATACGAACAATAACACTCTGCAATCATTCCTGATAATGTGTGTTTCACTGCCCCTTTTACTGGTCTGGGTCCTGTGCTAGGGTAAACTTTCAGTGAAAGCCTGGAACAACTTCTTGTTTCCACCTGTATCCCTCCACTTTGCCCAAGGCCTGACCCACAGGGGCACCCATACACACCTGGTGCAAACGTCTGACTGGGACATTCCAGCTCTCAACTGTATCCCACCACCTTGCCAAGGCCTGACCCACAGAGGGCACCCATACACACCTGGTGCAAACGTCCAACTCGGACATTCCAGCTCTCAGACATGGATCCCAGAGGGACTCTTTTGGCTGGGACCCTTTAGCTCTGAGCTTCATGTGAAGTTCTGAGGGGAAGGACTGTCTCCAATCCTTTGCTCTGGTTACACACAACTGCCACTAGTGGTCTCTGCTTTGCTCTGGGCCATCCTCAAGTACAGTACATCCTGTACTTCTGTACAGAAGTAGAAGTGAGACTGACCAGGTCCTCAGGAAAGAGACCTCCATTCAAGGAAAGTCTGGAACTCAGGTCATGGCCATGGAACATTTGGAGCATCTGGTAGAAGTGGAGTAAGGGGGCCTGAGGACCACAGGTCCTCACTAACTCTGGAACATGGCCTGTGGCAAGTCCCATAGAACTGTCAGAACCCTGATATGACACCTGTGTGTATATGACTCTTGTCAGTGTCTATGCTAGGACTCAGCAAGGATGCTGCCCGTCCTACAACTGCTGCCAGCTGTGACTACTGGTCTTTCCTGGGGGAAGCCTTTCACTAATTTGGGTATATGGTGGTTTGCACAGTCAGGCAGTGCTCCTTGTTTTCAGTCCTGGACAGACCCACAAGCCCAGAGCACAGAGGCTGCCTGTCATGCCCACTCAGAACCTTGGTTCAGCAGCATAGGACAACTGCGCTGGCTCCTTATTCACCTCCTCCCATTGTGTCCACACCCCAAAACCCAGGTACTGGGGTTCTGCCCTTGGCCTTCTCCTGTTCTCTCTCTTCCTGCCTTTTTATTCCCCTTTGGCCCTTTCACTCATGTCTGTGGTTTCAAAAAATCTCCTCTGATCCATGAATAGCTTGATACCTACCTTCCCTGTCCTGAGTACTCGGCTGCTCTGACACTTCTTGGGCAGGCCCTGTGCCTCTGGTCAGGCCATTCCCTTGTTTGAAAGGGCTGTCAGCTTGTGCCTGCTCATCTTTTAGGGGCCTCCTTTACCATCGTTTACTGATGCTTCAACCACTACTGACTCCCCAGATCTCTGGGCACAGAGTCCTGTGCACAGCAGTCCTTGAGTGCCCTGGTGACCCAGTCTTCCAGATCTTTCAATAATTGATGCAGGAGGTAGAAGAGTGAAGGGTCACAGCTGCTGTTACTAGTATCTATTATGACCACGAACAATATTGGCGCTCTGGGAGCAGGGAACTCTGCTTATTGTTCTCTGGTCCCCATGGCCCCTTATGTGGTCTTGCACAAAGTAAGGATGCCCAAATACGTTCAGTGACCACAGTAATTAGAAGCCACCCTTGTTTATTCATGGAAACAGTTCCCACAGGTGACTATTTACAAAAACTACGAACCTAAAAGTGTAAACCACAATCCTGAAAAACAAATATGGGAGGCAGACCAATAGCTCATTTAGATTGTACATTCTGTTTATGAAGGCTGATTTTACAAAGAGCTTTCTTCCCCCATAGCTTTCTTTTCCTTTTAAATAGACCATTTAAAAAAAAGTTTATTTATTTTGAAAGAGAGTGCATATGTGAGTGGGGAAAGGGCAGAGAGAGAGGGAGAGAGAGAATCCCAAGCAGGCTCTGTGCTGTCAGAGCGGGGCTGGATGTGGGACTGGACACAGGGTTTCAACTCACGACTGTGAGATCATGACATGAACTGAGATCAAGTCAGTTGCTTAACCGACTGAGCCACCAAGGTGCCCCTTAAATAGACTATTTTTTAAAAATTAAAAAAAATGTTTATTTATTTTTGAGAGAGAGACAGAAATAATGTTTATTATTTTTGAGAGAGAGCAGGGGGAGGGGCAGACAGAGAGGGAGACACAGAATCTGAAGCAGGCTCTAGGCTCTGAGCTGTCAGCACAGAGCCCGACGCTGGGCTCAAACCCATGAACGTTGAGATCATGACCTGAGCTGAAGTTGGACACTCAACCCACTGAACCACCCAGGCACCCCAGTACACTATTTTTAACAGCACTTTGAAGTTCACAGCAACAGCAAAAGTCAGCAGAAAGTCCAGTGGCTTCCTATATGCCTCCTGCCGCGTGCACCCTCCTCTCAATGTTCTGCACCATAGTGGTATGTTTGCTGCCCTCAGCTTTTTTTTTTTAATGCTTATTTACTTATTTTGAGAGAGAGACATAAAGAGAGAGAGAAACAGAGAGAGGGAGGGAGGGAGAAAGGTAGAGGGAGAGGGGGAGAGAGAGAGAGAGAGAGAGAGAGAGAATCCCAAGCAGGCCCCACGTTCAGTGTGGAGCCCAACATGGGCTCCATCCCACGAACCGATGGATCATAACCTGAGCCAAAATCAACTGTCAGATGCTTAACCAACTGAGCCACCCAGGTGAACTACCACCCTGCTCCCCTGCCCCCGCAGCTTTTTAAGTGCCTGATTCCAGGGATAAAGAGAAATGAAATTGGATGAATTTAAAAGTGTAATTAGAGCTTTATAGAAGGAAGAGCTCCCAAATGGGTCATTTATTTGTTTATTTATTTACATCCAACTTAGTTAGCATATAGTGCAATAATGATTTCAGGAATAGAATCCAGTGATTCATCACCTACGTATAACACCCAGTGCTCATCCCAACAAGTATCGTCCTTAATGCCCCTTGCCCATTTAGCCCATCCTACCCACAACCCCTCCAGCAACCCTCAGTTTGTTCTCTGTGCAAATTGGTCTTTTAAAAAAATTATCTTAAGCATTAAAAAAGTTTAATTCTGAAACATTTTATTTTTTTATTAAAAATTTTTTAATGTGTACTTTTGAAAGACACACACACACACACACACAGAGCATGAGTGGGGTAGGGGCAGAGAGAGAGGGAGACAGAATCCGAAGCAGGCTCCAGGCTCTGAGCTGTCGGCACAGAGCCTGATGTGGGGCTCAAACCCATGAGCTGTGAGATCATGACCTGAGCAGAAGTTGGATTGAGCCACTGAGGTGCCCCAATTCTAAAACATTTTAAACTCTATAAGATCCACGAGGACAGGACAACATGTACATCGTGTTCACTGCTCTATCCTAAGCATCAGAACAAAGCCTGACAGCTAGTAGGTGCTCAGTAAATTATTTTTTGAATAAATGCAAACTAAACATACAGAAAAGTACAGAAATAAAATGAAAAAATCTACACAATCATCACAAAAATTAAACAAGTGCTAATTAACATTTTGCTATATTCTCTGTTGATCTCTGACAATATTATGAGTATATCTGATGCCCCATCCTCATGCAAACTCTTTATCTTCCTCTCCAGAGGTATATCTCTGTACTTAAAATTGTCCTGTATTCTCATGCATTTTGTATAATCTGACTAAATGTGTATATATCCAAAGGTATTGTTATATTGCTAATACTACACATGTATATAGCCAAAGGTATACTATTATGAATTCTGTTATTTGTGTTTTGCACACTTACATAAACCCTATCATACTATCATACTGCATGTATCCTTCTGAACCCTGCTTCTTCTATGTTCCTTGATTATAGTGAAACCTTGAAGCACTAATCAACACACAGCTGTCCCCTCATGCATATACTGACAAGTTTATCTAGGATACACAGAAGATTACCTTCAACTTTACTAGATATTGACAAACTACTCTCTGAGGAGCCTATATAAATTTATACTCCCACCAGCAATTTACAAGAATTCCTGACCATGTACATCCTCACCAATATTTCGCTTTTGCACTTAAAGTGTCTGCCAATTTGAAGGATGTGATATGACTTGTATGTTGCTTTCTTGATTATCAGTGATGTTGAGCGTTGTTCATATTTTTATTGATTATTCAAGTGCCTCTTCTAAGAATTGCCTATATGTACCATAAATCCATTTGTATATTGAGCTGTCTGTCTTCCTTTTATCTATTTTTAGAAGTTCTTTACACTAATCTTTTGCCATTTACAAAATATTGTAAATATCTTTCTTACGCTATGATGTGGCCTATTTTCTAGTCTGAAAAGTCACATTGTCTAGATTGTCCTTTGAAGCATGGTTTTATATTTTAATGTTATCAGATTTATTAATTTTTTTCTTTATATTAGGGCTTCTTTTTTGGTTTTGACTTTCTCTAGCCACTTTAAGGCATATATCTTTCCTTCTAGGTATGGTTGTAGTTGTGTTTCTCATTCAATTCTAAATCTGAAAACCTAGATAAAATAAATACATTCTGAAAAAGTTCATTAAATGGTGAAAATGTACATAAAATGGTAAAATTGGCATAAAAGAAAATTTGAACCAACAAAGATCTAAGAAATTAAAATGGTAGCGTAAAAACAAAAAACTTCCTGTGTCAAATCCCATGGACCAGACTGTTTTATACAGGAAGCTATAAATCTTCAAAAGAATAGTTAATTCATATCTTATACAAGTTGTTCTAGAAAAAAGAAAAAGAACAAAAACCGCTTAACTTGAGGGTAGTATAACTATGATTCAAAACCAAATAAGGGAATACGACGACAACAGTGAATCAGGTTTAGATCTCCTTTATGAAAGCAGACGCAAAAATCCTAAATAAAATCTTAGCTAACCAAATATAACAATGCATTAAACATAATATATTGTGGTAAAATAGGGATTCATCCAGAAATGCAAGGATGGTTCCATATGAGCTAATCTATTGATAAAACTGACCAAATAGCAGACAAAAAGAGAAATAACTGAAAATATATTTCAATCAATTCTGAAAAGGCATATTAAAAAGTTTAATGCTTACTTACAAAAAAAACCTTTTAGCAAAACTGGAATAAAAGAGAATTATTTGTTTTACGTTTTTATTTTAAAAATGTAAAAAGATTTTATCATGGAGATTTCCAAATACATGTAGTTTTGCAACGTATCATATGTATTCCTAAAAAGCACGATGCTGTGTAAAACCATGCAACAAGCATCACAGGATTTGGGGGAACAAGGGGTTAGGGGGATAAAACTTGAAAACTGGTTAGTAACTAACATGTTTAAAAAAGACAGGAGTTTATTAAAAATGAAAAGAAATGAAAAGAGAGGAAAAGGTAAGATGTCAACAGCTAGTGTTGGGAAAACTGGATTATTTATATCAAGAAAAATGAAATTGGATTCCTATCAACACATGATATGAAAGGGGGCTCCGGATGATTTGAAGACTTATAAATTAAACAGTAAAAATATAAAATTAAACACCCATAATATAGAAGAAATAGGGCAGTAGACGACTTCTTAATAACAGCACAAAGCACAAGTCATCAACCAACAATATTATCAATGAAGACATTATGAATAAGATGGTAGTTAAATGGCAGATTGAGAATATATTTGCAATATCTGCATCTAACACAGGGTACTGTTTAAAAACAAAAGAACTCTTGAAAATCAATGAGACAAAAGAAATCCAATAGAAAAATTGTAATCTGAGAAATGCAAATTAAAATTATGATATCACTTTATTTCTATTAGACTTGATAGACATTGGGGAGCTGGAACATTCCAGGTTTTGGTGACAGTGTAGGGACAGTGCTGGTGGAAAGTATAGTGATGAAACTGGATTGATGCATGTCACCTGGCAGGTCTTAATTAGAACAAACACAGGTATTCCCAATGTTTTGGCAAACTCTTCCGGGATAAAGTCCCCCCAAATTCCCACACATTTTATAAAGAAACACTTAACAATGTTTATAAAGAAATACTTACAATGCTATATGTTTTGTGTAGTACTAATTGTGGTAATCGTTGAAGGCAATCTAGGTGTTTATCACTGGAATAATAGGCAAAATGCAGTCAATGCACAACATAGATTACAGTGAGAATCAAAGGACTAAAAATATACTCAGCAACATAGGCAGATCAAAAAATATAAAGATAAGGAACTTCTGCTTCTGGTGATGGCCTACTATAATTCACACAATCCTTTTATGGGGAACAATCAGAAAAACTAGACAAGCATACAACACATGTGTTTCAAGACATGTAAGGGTGATTAAGATATGAAGAACAACCAGCTCAAGATCCAGAGGAAAACAGGCATAAGCAGAGAAGCCAAGTGCTGTATTTCCCTGGTGAAGAGAGGTGCTGACTCCTGATCAAACAGAGGAATGGTAGGGTGCCTGGGTGAGTCAGTCAGTTAAGTGTCCGACTCTTGATCTAGGCTCAGGTCATGATCTTGTGGTTCGGGAGATCAAACCCCGCATCAGGCTCTGTGCTGGCAGTGTGGCGCCTGCTTGGGATCCTTTCCCTCTGTCTCTGCCCCTCCCCTGCTTGCGCGCACACACACTCTCTCTCAAAATAAATAAATAAGCTTAAAAAAAAATAAAAGTGAACTCAGATGAATGGCTGAGGGGCTAGAAAACCTCAAGACATGAGGAGGAGGAAATGAACGCAATTGGGCAGGGTGGGGTCTATCCTTGTGTTGGAACTCTGAAGGACTATATCCTAGGAGGGTGGATAAGTTATAAAAGATAGGCGCTTGCAGGACTTGGCTTAGCTTTGAATAATTTTAAACTGGGCCAAGGTAACTCTAATTGCTAGTGCCCAGACTTACTTGGCAGAAACAAATACAAATCTGCTCTGGAGATAGATAATATCCTCCTAAACTAAAAATTATTTCTATAAACAATTCTGCAAATACTGTGTTCATCACCAAATATAACCAGGCACATGTGGAGGAAAGGCAATACGAACAAAAGAAATAACTTCAATAGATACTGACCCACAGGCAATCAAGAGAATGGAATTATTAGATACAGATCTTAAAATTAACATACTTTTAGGTTCAAGGAGGTAAAGACAAGAATAATCATTTCAGCAGGGAAGTTAAAACTATAACAACAACAACAACAACAACAACAATAACAATAACAGCAACAACAACAAATGGAAACTGCAGAGTTAAAAAGTTCAGTAACTGAAATCAAGAACTTGGCGAATGGGTTTAATTGAAAATTAGACAGCTGAATAGAGAAGGTAGTTCAGATAAAAATATTCAGAATACAGCAGAGAGAAAAAGATGGAAAGCAAAGAAGAGAAGGTAAAAAGACACTGCAAAATCACTGAGAAGGTCTACATGTAATTATAGCCTCAGGAGATGGGAGAGAGGGAATGTACTAGAAGCAATATTTGAAAAAAATGGCTGAGACTTTTCTGAAACAGATTGCACACATCAAGCCACAAATTTAAGAAGCTCTATGAATCCTATGTTAAGTAGTAAATTAAAAAAAAAAGAAAAAGAAAAAATCTATATCTGGGTGCATTGCAACACTGCTGATAAAAGGCAAACAGAATACCTGGGGAGATGACAGACTGAGTTTAAGGGTGGGAAAATTAGACCAGCAGCTGATTTTTCGATAGAAACAATGGAAACTATAACACAGTGTAATGATATCTTCAAAGTATCAATATCTATATTCAAAAATGAAGAAATTAAAGCAAAAGGAAGGCATCTTCAGACAAACAAAAACTGGAGGAATTCATCACTAGAAGATACACATAAAAAAAACCCAAAACAATACTAGGCATGTTTATCACGGCAGAAAGAAAAGCATCCCAGGTGTGAATTGGAGATTCAGGAAGAAATGAAAAGCAATGAAAACGTAAATATATGGGAAAATATAATAATTAAACATTTACTCTACAAAACAATAATGTCTTGTTGATTTAAAAAAACATAGAAAAAAATACACAAAACCTTAAAATATATGACAATAATGGTCCACAAGTCAATAGAGGAGTAAGGTAATAAATGTTCCAAGGTCCTTGCATTATTCAGAAAGATATTTAAAGTACTAATTTATATTAGACTCTTATAAGATGAAGGTGGTTTTATGATGTGATCCCTAGGATAACCACTGAGTGATTAATAAAGTTTATAACTTCCAAACTAACAGAAGATTAAAAAAAAAAAAGGAAAAATGTAGTCAATCCTAAAAAAAGGCAAAAAAAGGACTAAAAAGCGACTCAAAATAGATGAGACAAATAAAACACATTTATTAAGATGGTAGATTTAAAATAAAATATATCACTAATTATATGGAACTAAATATTCCAATTAAAAGAGAGGTTTTCATACTGGATTTAAAACCCCCCTTACTTACTATTTATAAAAGATATGTCTAAGAGAAAGATTAGAAGTAAATTAATGGAAAATGAAATGTCAATCAAACACTAACAAAAAGAAAGCTGATGCAGCTCTATTTATATCAAGGTAGATGTTAAGGCAAAATACATTATTAGAGATTAAAAAGAACATTTAATAATAAAAGCTAACATTTAAGGAAGCTATAACCCAAATCTAAATTTATATATTCCTAATAACATAGCCCCTAAATTTATAAAGCAAGTAGAAACATTAAAAATCCAAATGGAAAATTTAAGCATACTTTTCTCAGCATCTGATAAAACAAGCAGACAAACAAATACAGCAATATTTGACTTACTGACAAATATTGCCTTCAACAAGGACAAACCACACATTATTTTCACATACAGATAAAACACTGAAAATAAGGACTTCAAGCTGTATTACAAAGCTGTGATCATCAAGACAGCATAGTACTGGCACAAGCACAGACACTCAGATCAATGGAACAGAATAGAGAACTCAGAAATGGACCCACAAACGTATGGCCAACTAATCTTTGACAAAGCAGAAAAGAATATCCAATGGAATAAAGACAGTCTCTTCAGCAAGTGGTCCTGGGAAAACTGGACACCGACATGCAGAAAAATGAACCTGGATCACTTGATTACACCATACACAAAAATAAACTCAAAATGGATGATAGACCTAAATGTAAGACAGGAAGCCATCAAAATCCTCAAGGAGAAAGCAGGCGCAAACCTTTTTGACCTCAGCCACAGCAACTTCTTACTCAACACGTCTCCAGAGGCAAGGAAAACAAAAGCAAAAATGAACTATGGGGAACTCATCAAAATAAAAAGCTTCTGCACAGTGAAGGAAGCAATCAGCGAAACTAAAAGACAGCACATGGAATGGGAGAAGATATTTGCAAACGACATATCAGATAAAGGGTTAGTATCCCGAATCTATAAGAACTTATCAAACTCAACACCCAAAAAACAAATAATCCAGTGAAGAAATGGGCAAAATCATGAATAGACACTTCTCCAAAGAAGACATCCAGATGGCCAATCAACATATGAAAAAATGTTCAACATCACTCATCATCAGGGAAATACAAATCAAAACCACAATGAGATACCACCTTACACCTGTCAGAATGGCTAACGTTAACAATTCAGGCAACAACAGATGATGGTGAGGATGCGGAGAAAGAGGATCTCTTTTGCATTGTTGGTGGGAATGCAAGCTGGTGCAGCCACTCTGGAAAACAATATGGAGGTTCCTCAAAAAACTAAAAATAGAACTACCCTAGGACCCAGCAATTGCACTACTAGGCATTTATCCATGGGATACAGGTGTGATGTTTCGAAGGGACACATGCACCCCCATGTTTATAGCAGCACTATCAACAATAGACAAAGTATGGAAAGAGCCCAAATGTCCATCGATGGATGAATGGATAAAGAAGTTGTGATATATATATATTATATATATATATAATATATATATATATATATAAAATGGAGCATTACTCGGCAATCAAAAAGAATGAAATTTTGTCATCTGCAACTACGTGGATGGAACTAGAGGGTATTATGTTAAGTGAAATTAGTCAGTCAGAGAAAGACAAATATCATATGACTTCACTCATATGAGGACTTTAAGATACAAACCAGATGAACATAAGGGAAGGGAAGCAAAAATAATATAAAAACAGGGAGGGGGGCAAAAACATAAGAGACTCTTAAATATGGAGAACAAACAGAGGGTTACTGGAGGGGTTGTGGGAGGGGGAATGGGCTAAATAGGTAAGAGCATTAAGGAACCTACTCCTGAAATCATTGTTGCACTATATGCTAACTAACTTGGATGTAAATTTAAAAAAAATTTTAAAAAAATTTTTAAAAAGGGAAAAAATAAAAAAACACTGAAAATACTATGAAAACCAACCAAGTTTTAACAAATTCAAAAGGGTTGAAATCATTCAAAAAATTTTTTCTATGTCCTAATGCAAATAAGTCAGAAATTAAGGACAAAAAGCTAATTGGAAAAACTGCATATATTTAGAAATTAATAATTCACTTCTAAATAACCCACAGGCCAAAGAAGAAATTTAGATAGAAATTAGAAAATATTTTGAGCTGAATGTTAATTAAAATACTATAAACATCTCTAGAATGCAACTTAATCTGCTTGGAGAAAAATATATAAACTTGCATTAGAAAAGAGGAAGGGCCTCAATGTTTTATTTTAACCCCACTCTTGAATGATACTTCATTTGCATAAAGAATTCTTAGCACTTGGAAGAACTTTGAAGTTAACTTCTGAAGTTACTATTCTTCTGGCCTCTGCAGTTGCTGCTAATGAGTAGGCTTTCATTCCAATATCATTCCAGGGTAGGCGACCTGGCTTCTCTCTGGTTGCTTTTAGTATCTCCCACTCATCTTTGGTGTTCTGTAATTTCATTATGGTGAGCAGCATATTGTGATTATTGAATTAAAGATTCTTATCTTTCATCTATTTTAGAAAATTTATAGCTATGAATCCTTCAAATATTGATTCTTAGTCTATTTTTTCCCTTTTTGCACACCTTTAGATATATGAATGCTTCTCAAATGCCCTGAGTTATCAATAAATAGAAACTAATTTTTAGACAATCTCCCAACTTGTAGGTTCTCAGACAGCATGATGGAAATTTGAACCCTATATCCATGTAAGGTACAGGCCTAAGACTCCAAATTCTCAAGAAGAGTGTTTTCGTCTTTTTGTTTTTTTTTGTCTTTCCTTATGCAGGCCCAGAACCCAGAGATAGGAAGAGTTGAGTGCAATTTAAAAATCCACCCTCCCCCCCCCAAAAAAAAAAAAAAAAATCCACCCTCCCACTGATAGTGCAGCTCTTAGAGAATGTCAGTTTTGAGAAGGGCTTTAGTTCCATCTCTTGCCTTGCATAGGCCCAAGGCCTAATCTTCCATTCCCAAATGGACAACAACTCTAGCTGCTATTTCAGGCTAACTATCCCTCTCTTCCTCATCAAATACAGTGTCAGAGTGTGTGACTGTCAACTGTCTTCTTTGGAGCCTCCTGATGTTGGCACCCAGAAGTTCTCTATTGCTACGAGCAGCGTCATGCAGTTAAGGTAATTTTTGCTGCATTTTACCCAGCATATTTAAGGGTTTATGGCAGGTAAGTTTTCAGATTATCTGTTTATCATCTTGCAGAACTGAAGCTGTAATTTTATCAATACATAAAACATTAGCTAAATCAGGAGCTAAACCTGGGTGGCTCAGTTGATTAAGCATCCTACTATTGATCTCAGCTCAGGTCATGATCTCATGGTTTGCTGGATCAAGTCCTGTGTTGGGCTCTGTGCTGACAGAATGGAGCCTGCTTGGGATTCTTTCTCTCTCTCTCTCTGCCCCTCCCTTGTTCACACTTGCTCTAGAACATGCTCTCTCTCTTAAATATGTAAACTTTAAAAACAACAACAAAAAACATTATCTAAATTGCAGCTTCTTAGACTGTAAACTCATCAAGAAGCTAATAAAAAATTAAATATCAATTTTAACAGAGAAATCATGGAAAATATCAGATTGGTGAATTTAAAAAAAACTTATTTTTTTTACCAACATTCAAAACACTTCTACTCAAGGATGATTTACACACCTTTTAAAACTGTTTATAAAACATATTCTCCCTCCAGCCACAGAGACAAAAAGAAACAAAATTGAGCTAAGAAGAGAGAAGACTAAATTTCAGATACAGTCAATTTTTATTAGAAAAAAAAAAGCTAATAAAGCTAACTGCTATTAAGGATTTATTAAAAAATGTAACGACTTAATATCCAGAGACCATTATTTATGTGGGCTAATTTCCTATGCCTTTTCTCCTACAGCTCTTGGCCAGTTTCTGATATCTGGGGTCTTAGGTCATAACCACTTATTATGGTTCTTAGGGAAAGCAGAAAAAAAAATATTAAACACTGATTAAACATCTAATATGTCCCAAATACTACATTAGGAACTTTGCATCCAATATTTCAACTAATGAAGTATCTTTAGTCCTATTCCAGAGATGAAAAAATTCAGGCTCCGGACTAGATAAGTGCCCAAGGCCAAGTAGTTCACCAGGGAAGGAGCCAGGGCTCAGTGTCAGGTGGGTCTGACCTTGAAGCCCATGCTAGGTCTACTCCATTACAAAAACTTCTTCAGTATATGCTGATATTTAATTAACACATAAAATTAAATCAAAGTTTCTAGACTACTTAAAAAAGGGGAAGAAATGGATTCAAGTTTAGGGTAAAAATCAAAAATACTCAAGCAGAAAGAGTTTACTGTTTAGTCCTTGGCCAATCAGAATATTTTTCTCAATAGAATTAGCAATTGGCTCATCTGAAGAAGGAAGACTTGTGTCTGCCTGACATCAAATCCTTTTATGTATAATAATTTTTTTTTCCTGGAATGTGCCAAACTCTAAAAGCTTACCTGAAACCAAAACCCAGGTCCTAAACACCTTTAGATTCCCAAGCTGCAAATCTGAATGGATCTCAACACACAGCAGGGGTTAGGAAGCCCCAGGTAAACTAGTGTGGGACGGTGCAGGGGAAAAGATCACCATCCATGCCTTGTGGAAAGGGATCTGTGCCTAGGAAACCGTTTTTCTCCTGACTTCTGAGATGGGGCAATGTGAGTTAATCCTGGAAGGGCAGAGTCATCTTTAGGCTCTAAGGCTTAACATGGCAGTAATTTCCCGCCCATATGGCCACAAGACTGATTTTACCTTTGCTTTTCCTGACTCTCAAATCTGTTCAGGGAAGGTCTATATAGAGCACCAGCTTGGTTTGTGACAGTGCTGTGTGATGTCAGGCCACAAGCAGGGATAAAACATGTGCCCTCTCATCAAAAAACTGATACAGAACGGCTGAGTACCCTTCACCACACACAAATCACAAGAGCAGAAGTACCAAATGAAGGAGATGGAATGATCTCAGTTGTGTTTAAATGCACAGAAAAAAAATTGGAAGGAAAATACTAAGATGTTAAGAATAAGTCTAATTGGGAAGAGGGATTAGGGGCAATTTTGTCCTATTCCTTTATGCTTATTCATTCTCAGATTTTTTATCATAGTTATGCTCATTGCC
This sequence comes from Panthera uncia, assembly GCF_023721935.1. NCBI lineage: Eukaryota > Metazoa > Chordata > Mammalia > Carnivora > Felidae > Panthera > Panthera uncia. The sequence continues at coordinate 111,143,551 of NW_026057584.1, forward strand.
AAGAATATAATGTGTTTCTATTAAATATTTTAGAAAATATGTTATCTATGATATAGTATAGTTTCCTAACATAATGTACCAGCTCTAATATATTATTGAAATTATAGCTAATAATCCTGTTCTAGGGATTCATAGCAAGGTGAATTAAAACTGCAATCAAAATCTAACTCAAACTTATCAGAAACCTTCAAATTTTCTATGTATTTTGACTCAGCAAACCTATTTCTAGAAGCTTAGCTTAAGAAAATAATCATGGGGGGGGCACCTGGGTGGCTCAGTTGGTTAAGCGACCGACTTTGGCTCAGGTCATCATCTCGCAGTTTGTTGAGTTCAAGCCCGGCCTCAGGCTCTGTGCTGACAACACAGAGCCTGGAGCCTACTTCAGATTCTATGTCTCCCCCTCTCTCTACCCCTCCCCTGCTCACGCTCTGTGTCTGTCTCTCAATAATAAATAAACATTAAAAAAATTTAAAAAAGAAAATAATCATGGAAGGCTTTATTGATTGGATGGTTCAGTCAGTTAAGCATCCAACTTCAGCTCAGATCATGATCTCACAATTCGTGAGTTCGAGCCTTGCATTGGGCTCTGTGCTGACAGTTGTAGAGGCTACTTGGGATTCTTTCTCTCTCAGTCCCTCCCCCACTCGCTGTCTCTCAAAATAAATGAATAAAATTAAAAAAAAGAAAAGAATGATGGAAGAATATAAAGATATATGGAGGATACCCATTAAGGTGCTACTTAAAATACTAAAAAATTATAAATAAGACCTAAATGCTCAACAGCATTATTAACTAAAAATACTATGACATATCCATAAAATAGACTAATGTGTAGCCATGAAAATAACAGGAATATTTAATAACATCTAGAGAAGCCACAATATATTGAGTGGAGAAAAAAAAAAACAGGTCCCGAAACAAAACATACAGAAAGTGTTCCATTTTGTTAATAAAAAAGTTAATACATGGAATAACGATTGGCCAAATATACACCAAAATGTTAATAGCAATGGTTTCTGGGTTGGGAGATTATAAGTGATTAAAAAAAAATTTCTATAATGAACATACATTGTTTTTGTAACAATAAGTCAACTAAAAGTTAATTCTTAAATCTCCTAAACCCCAGATCCATTTCAGTTCTCTGTGTCCATGCAGCACAACTTCTCAGGTGACTAATTTCCAACCTGCTGTGATTGGGCCTGAGCTGCTTCCAGGGATGAAATACTGCATACACAGATGCAGCTCTGGAACTGTGAGTTCTGGTCATCCATGGCCAAGAGGAAGCTTCCAATCTGAGACAGACTCTGGTGAGGGCCCCGGGATAGCACTCAGGGCGTCCAAGCCCTCCTCTGGCTGCCTGCCAGGGCCTGCACTACAGGTGCACAGCCAGGCTCCCTGGGTACTCTGGGGGCTCACATAGATCTCATCCACAGCAGACTACCAGAAATTTAGGCATTCATTCCATACATTTATTGAGCACCTATTGTCTATGTGCTAGGCAATAAATTAGGAACTTCACACACATTACTGCCTTCATTCCTCATGAAAACCACTGGAATCATCTCGTGCATTTGATTTTACAGATGACAAACCTGAGGGCAGGGAATTAGGTCCCTTGTCAGTTTGTCACAGTGAGAGGCACACCTGAGATCCAAACCCTGTGTCTGTGTGGCTGACAAGTCCAGTGTCCTTCGCAATCCTCCAGTACCTCCCACGGGGTATTTCTTTTTAAAACATTAGAAGATCATATTTGAGGCATAGAACGTTAATCTATATCTTTCACTACATTCACAAGCTGCATTTCCATTAAAATCTCACAGTGAATGTGGCCTTGACACAGCTCATAACACCTACTGCTGAGGGTCTACAGGCTCTCAGCCTACGACCCCCATGAGAAGCAGCATCAGAATGTGGAGATCCACCATCACGTTGGGCTCTTGAAGAGCTCCTTCCAGAATCTGGGAAAGCTGGCTGCCTTCAGACTTCACAGAACCGTCTCCCTGTGGCCCAGCATGGATGTATCCAGGGCCAGGACAGCACAGTACAGCCCTGCACTGCACTCTGCTCCCTGGGCTGTGTCCTGGGCCCCCTGTGTCCAGCTGCATTCTTGCTGGAGCACCATGACAGACATGGTAAAAGAAAGCCGTGTAGGAATACAGAAGAGCCAGTCTACTTGCAATGTGGGTGAGATGTGACAACACACCGAAGGGGTCTCATTCTCCCTGTGGCTGCTTCAGGGCCAGGGAAGTGCTCTTCCCAACTGCCCCTCCCCCATCAATGCAGACCACCTCAGGCAGGGCACCCAAGGCACTCCAGACAGTGTTGAGAGGGGGAGGGAGGGAAGACTGCTTCAAAGCCTGATGAATTGCCTGAAGGAGAAAGGGGGAGAAGCCAGGTGAAGGGATGCACTGGGACTGCAGGTACTTGGAAGCAATTATTATTAGGTACCTACTGCCAATTATTTTCCCAAAATTTCACCTGTCTCTCACATCTAGCCCGTTTAAGATCCTTTTTCTTCTTGGGGGAGATGGCTGCAACCTGAAAAGCAGGCAGAGGCACTGGTGAAATGAAGTGTGTCCATAAGAAGAGCTCCCTTTGCTGGGCCCCAAACCAGCCTGCCCCCCGCAGTTGCTAGTGGAGGTCTTGAGTTCCATCCTGCAGTCCCCCAGCCCCCTTCTTCCTGAGCACAAGCACAGACCAGCTGCACTTCCACACCCATCCAGCTCAAACCTCTCGGAGCCAATCTCGCCAGCCTGCACAGGAGCTTCTCCCCATTCAGCCTCCTCAACAGTGGTGTCTGAGCTGCTTTCCAGCAACAGTGTCTCCACTGCTTCTTGTGTATAAATAGCAGCTTTTTAATGAGACTAGAAAATCCCTGCTGTAGGTACCTCTTGGAAATAGGCAATTGTGACTATGCTGGCTTCAGATGATTACATGTGTTAAGCCATGGATCCCCCTCAAGGGACCTCAAATTGGGAATGTGAGGACAGATTGCAACATTTGACCTTGAACACTGTAAGCTGCTCCAGGCAACCTGCAAAAGGCTTTCCTAAGCAGACTAAGAAGGAAGCTGATGCACAGAAAAGCAGCATAGACACACACACGCACACACACACACACACACACACACACACACACCTGCCTGACTCCCAGGCTTTCTGCAGGCCAGACTGCATTTTGCCTTTCTTACAGCATATCCCTTCTTTTACCTAAGCTAGTATCTCTTATTTTACATTGCCAGCCTCCAGTCTATGGGGTCCCACCCTTTTGCTGTGAGCCACCACTCAGTTCTCCTTCTGATAAAAGACTTGCTGCCCAGTGCTGGAAACTGATGGCAGTCTTCAGTGACAGTCCTTTCAGGGACTGCCAAAGCCTTAAGGAGACCCTTTACCAAAGGCCCTGCCCCTCTATCCAGTTGCCCACAGTCAATGTGGAAGGCTAAAGGCTGAGCCATCTTGGCCCAAATCAAGACAAGTCTGAAGGTCCTTCCCCTTCTTTCATGGATGTTGATTCTCTCTGAGTCTGTTTCTCAGGTAACACAACTATGACACCAATCTATTACCAAGTCCTGGCAACATCTTCTACTCCACATCAGTGAAATCTACTTTCAAGTCTTCCCCTATTATTAGTGTTTTAGTTCATGGCCACCATCTTGACTTGCTTAGATATCCACAAGAGATTCTGAAGAGTCTGGTTTCTGGCCAGAAACCTATGTGGGATCTTTTAGGTCTGATCACAGGCAATCACAAAGACTTTTCCTGGGGAAAGCTGTCCCCCACCCCCACCCCCTCCCCTCCCCCCACCTGCCCATTGCCCACAGCAGACAGTGCACTGCAGTCTCTGAAGGGAGTTGTAGTTAAGGCTCAGGCCTCCTGGCCAGCCATGCTCCCACACATACTTGCATTCCTAGCCCAGGCGCCTCCATTTGGATACCTCTTTATTGGGGACCTTTAGCCTTCCTCAGGTGCTTCTGCAGAGACCTCCTAATAGGGGGGAGGAGAGAAACTTTGAAGATGTTTTTCTCCACTTTGACTCAGTACCCAGTACTCCTATCCTTTCCCTGCTCCCAACCCCTGCCCCCCTGTCCATTAGACAATAGGAGTCTTTTGTTTTGTCCTCTCTCAGTAGTGACACATTCTCCCCATCTGCCCTGATAGTTGGGAAAATGGAACACTGGGGGAGCCAGTACTTTCTCTTCTTGCTTATATATCATAGTGAGTGATTAAAGGCTGGACTTGTGCTTCATTTTGGCGTGTCTTAATTAGTTACTCCAAAACCTGGCAGCTCAACTCTCTCCAGCTCAGCTTAGTTCATGATGGACTCCTAATTGTTCTTCTTGTATAACAATAAAAATGATTTTAAGATGGAATTTGCACCCAACATTAACCAAGATAGACCATACTCTGTGCCACAAAATAAAGCCTTAAAAATTTAAAGGAACTAAATCATACAAAAATACGTTTTCTGACAATAATTGAATTTAACTACAAATCAATAAAAGATATTTGGAAGAATCCCTAAATATTTGGAAGTTTAAAAAAAATGAAATAATCTATGGATAAAAAAGGAAGTCATAAGGGAAACTAAAAAATATTTTTAATTGGATACAAATAACACAACATATCAAAATTTGTGAGATATAGCTAAAGCAGTGCTTAGAATAAGACTCATAGGTTTAAATGCTTCTATGAGAAAAAGAGAAAGGTTTCAAATTAATTGTCTACACTTAAACCTTAAGAAATTAGGAAAAAATAGCAGAATAAACCCAAAGAAAACAGAGAGCAGGGAATAATAAGGAGAAGAAATCAATGAAATTAAAAACAGAAAAATAAAAAAAGTCAACGAAACCAAATGCTGGTTCTTTGGAAAGTCAATAAAACTGAAGAACCTCTAGTTAGATTGACTGAAAAATAAAAAAAGAAAGAAGACACAAATTACCAATAACAACAAGAAAAGCAAGGACACTCTACCTGCATTAAAACCACAATAAGGGAAAACTATGAACACTTAATGCCTATGCATTCAAAAATTTAGTTGAAGTGGACCAGTTCCTTGAAACACACCAACTATCAAAGGTCCATGATTTGAATAATCATATATCTATTAAAGAAACTGAATTCATAGTAAAACAAACCCTTCTAACCACAACAGCAGAATCCTCCAAGGCCCAGACAATTTTATTGCTTAATTCTATCAAACATTGCAGGAAGAATAATCCCAAATCTACATAATCTCCTGAAAATTGAAAAGAAAAGAACAATTCTGACAATGCTGAACTTCAGCTGAGCCCTGTGGTCCCAGAAAACAGAAAAACTTCCCCCCTTTTGTGATCCTTTTGTGTTCTGTGAAAGGGCTACCACAAAGTACCACCCTTTTCTCCCATATCCTAAGGTAAGACCACCTCTGTCCTGTAAGGACTCTCTTGTTTTATAAAAGCCCAAGTTTTCTCCCTCTTCTCCAAGACTTTCCTCAGTAAGGAACATTCTCCCTACTGCAGTAGCCTGAATAAAACCATCTCTATTGCCCAGTGCTCTTCATCTTTGGCAGTTTTGGTTCTGTGACGTGTACAGTGCCAGAGCCTGCCTTCAGATCCCTGTTTGCTCCACGCAGTTGATGAGCCCTCCTTTCCAAATGGTGATGGGGAAACAGTGGTGTGTGGGGCTCCTGGTCCTGGGCTCTGCACTTGTGTCCATCAGTAGCATGGTAAGGATTTGATTTTGATTCCTTTTGAGTGCTCACTTGATTTCTGGTGCTGGCTTCATTTGGTTTCTTGGTTTGACCATTTGGTGATCTCTGTAAACAGATAATGGTTTATAGAGATCTTGTTTCTGTTGAGTGAAGATGGCAGAGAATCTGGTTTGTCTTCTGTTTGTCTAGCTGTCTATGTTAAGGTCAAATCAATTAAGAATTTCATGCCCACCAGCATGTGGATATCTGGACTGGCGAGTTTTGTATTTCTGTGTATGCTTGACCTGTGCCTGAAATTTTTATAAGCTTTCTCTTTGTAATCAGAAAGGTCTTTCCCTCTCACTGTGTAGGTGTGTAATATTTTCCTAACTTCAGGTAGTATTACCAAATTAGATCATAAAATCTCTTAAAGGAGTTCTATTCTGATCAGCTTGAAAATAAATTAGCATTTGTAATAATTGAATATTTCTAATATTAAAGAAGTTAAGGAAATTGAACCTCAAATATATATATATTTTTAAGTTTTAGTTATTTAAGTAATCTCTATATCCAGTGTGGGGATCGAACTCACAACCCCAAGTTCAAGAGTTGGATGCTGTTGTGATTGAGCCAGCCAGGTGCCCTGAACCTAAAATATTTTCAACGTGAAAAAAATAACTGAGAAACAGTTTAACTGTTCAAGTTCAGATAATTTAGGTGAATCTTTGGCAGTTTAATATGGCAGTTTAACAGTTTAATAGTTAACTAGTTTGACTAGTTTAATATGTGACTTAATAAATGGAGTGATGTTTTCTATATGTTAAATAATTATTAGTGTTAACTAATATATGTGTAGGTTTTTATTCTACTTGGGTATGTTCCTCCTAAATTTATACAGGCCTACTGACTAGTAAGCTAGCTAGTAAGCTAATGCCAGTAAGCTAGCATTACTGTTACTAAATGTTTCCCATTATGAAAAATATGCATTTGTGTTTAACAAATTTGAATCATTATTCTAACAAATTTTCTTTCAATAGTAAGTATGTCAACTTGAATATAATTTCCAAGATTTTTATGTCACTTAATCTTCGAGTTAACTTGATGGATAGTCAATAGATACTTAGATTATTTCAATAAGATAGAATACTGAATCATTCATTGATTACTAAACATAAAGTTTATGTATTCTTGTTCTTTTAATGCTACAGAGAGACTATATATATGTATTTGGGTCTTTTAATGAATGTGTTTCCTTTCTCTACTTTGAGAAGTATACCGTGAGGGGTATAGATAGAACTAGAAAGTTGTGAGAGAAGAGTTCAACTTGTCATGGTCAAAGCTGATGAAGAGTTGCTAGCTTTTATAAGATTAGCAAAAGGAGCTATAGTATCAAATATTATACTTATGCAAAAAAAAGAATAATTTGGTTTTCCCTTTGTTAAAACAACAAAAATTTCTTGGATTATTGGTTTTCTCTTAATATGAGGTTGTATAGGGCTATTTATTGCTTTCTGTGTACTTTGCCTAGACAGCAGAGATTCTGTATATTATGAAACCAATCTTTGTGTTTATGTTGACTTTGCCATGTCTTTGATCACTCCAGATCACAAAGATCTCTTAATTAGACAAGAGCTAAGATTCCTTACAATTATGCTTATTTATTTTTGAAAGAGAGAGTGAAAGAGAGAGACAAAGAGTGTCAGCAGGGAGAAGCAGAGACAGGGAGACATCGATCCAAAGCAAGCTCCAGGCTCTGAGCTGTCAGCATAGAGCCCGACATGGGGCTTGAACTCATGAACCGCAAGATGACGACCTGAGCCAAAAGTTAGACACTTAACTGAGCCACCCAGGTGCCCCCGTAATCATGTTTATTTTAGAAATACACTTTGGTTACACAGATAGTCAAGTGTTGTTCAGTAACCCATGATCTTATCATAATCACTGTTCAAATCTCTTGACAACTTTTGATATTTTGTCTTTCCAAAATTAAATTCTTAAAGATAACTTCTGAACCTGAAACTGCCTTTGGGATCTCCCAGAGGGTTCTTGGAAAATCACAAAGCATTTGTTCTTTCACCTTGTAAAAAATACAAGTGTTATAAATATTTATGTTTATCTGATATGTTACCATAGATGAGTTGATGGGAAGACCTGTCAAGTCCAAAAGAAATATCTGACCTTCCCTAGGTTAAATGTGAATGGATAAAAGGTTAACATAAGTATTTCAGAAATTGTATGCTTTATGGCAAGTTCATAGAGAATTGCCAATGCCCTTGCTATCCATGATGTGTTCCTATTTATCAGAGTATTGATCCTACTTTGCCTGGTATCATACAACAATAACATAGCATTATAAGTCATGATCTCACTTATTTTTTAAATGTTAATTTGGTTGCAACTTTTACTTTTTTAATTTGAATCTAGCATTTTGTAGGCCAGTAGTTTTCAATTAGGGATTGAAATAATAAGATGTATAAAGCAGTTTTGTTAATATACAGATGTTTAGGACCTGCTCCAGACTATTCAATCTCTTTATTGATATTCTTGCTATATTCTAACTACATGGTTTGTATATTCATAATAAATTTTCTCAGGATTATTATATATTATATCAGAAGATTTTTTTTCTCTGTAAAGATTATGTTCATTTATTTTAATAAATTAGCTATAATGTTAACCATCTTCTTTGAAAATAGGGATAATCATTATGTTTATAATTATGTCTCAAATGTTTTGATTGACTTTATTATTTTTTTTGTATACTGCAGAAAGATCCAAAATTCCTTGTCTGTTATATTATTCTTATTTTGAATCTCATGAGATCTCTCACTTTTAAAGTTATTAGTAATAATTTAACCACAGACACTTTAAGTCTTCTGCAGATAGGTTTTTTGTTTTGTTTTATTCTGATGCTTCAGCTACTGGCCCAAGAGCTGCTGCAACAACGAAGTGTCTCAGAATCCCATGAAAGGGATTATGACAGGTACCTTTGAGTGTAGGGTTCTGATGATGTTACATAATCGGCTTTGAGACTGCAATAGTGGATTCCTAAAACTCTAGCAGAGAAGCAGATGGGTTTTAGAGACTGCAATACCAAGACAGACCAGAGAAAGAATTAATTATATTAAACTATATGAATTGATGAGGGATGATTGTGGGTTTTCTTTGAAATATTGTTAATATTTTAATGTTCTATTTTCTGGATACATAAGGAACCACTTTTTTTTCCTCTTAAGTTACCTTCAGCTGAAGAATAACCATTTGGTAGACCATGCTTTTGTAAAATTAAACAGTTGTTAATTACACCTTTCTCTCCCTGCCTGAGCCCTCTAGAATTTGGACACTCTGAGTATTCTTACTTTCATAGCATTATAATTGTTTGCATAGGTTCAGTAAGTATCTATCCTCCTTGTTAACAGGAGGCACACCTGGAAACTTGGCTATACAACCAAAGCCTTGCACAGAATATCATATTTAAGAATATGAATTTAATGAAGTACACTGAAATGCTTTTAAGGAACTAAAACTGACTTTATGCAGCCAATGCTCATAAAGCCTTCTTGGAAAAACTGGTTAGATTTGGGGCTTATACAGTTCCCAGCCCTATAGGTCAGTGAGGAAGGTCAGTTTCTGGCAGGCCCAGGAACATGAGGATATTTAGGAAACTTTTAGAAGGGAGGAATTCACCCAAATCTGTAGGTACTAGAGGTGATATCTGGTGGGTAGTCCATGGCTTGGCTTCCTAGCCTCTGATGTACAATGTTCAAAAATTGGAAGACTTCATATTGTCAAGATCTCAATTCTCCTCAAACTGATTTACAGATTCATCACAATCTGTATCAAGACTGCAGAAGGACATTTTGTAGATATTGATAAATTGATTATAAATTGCATATGGAAAGGCAAAAAACCCAGAATAACTACAGTAATACTGAAAAAGAAGGATAAAATGAGAGGGTTCATATATCTTTCTCAAGACATACTATAAAGCTACCATACTCAAGACAAATGGTATGGGCAAAAAGATAGACCCTTACATCAATGGAACAGAACAGAGAGTCCAGAAATAGAGGCACAAATGTAGACAGCTGGTTTTTGACAAAAGGACAAAGGCAATTCAATGGAGAAAGGATAGCCTTTTTAACAAAGGGTGCTGTGAAACTGGACACACAAAAGCAAAAAAAAAAAAAAAAAAAAAGAAAAAAAAAAAAGAAAAAGAAAAAGAAATTTGACCCTCATCTCAAACTATATAGAAATTAACTCAAAATGGACAAAAAAATCTGAGTATAAAATGTAAAATTATGGCACTGTCTAGAAGAAAATACAGGAAACACTGTGTCCTCAGGTTCAGTACAGGAGTTCCTGGATACAACAGTAAAAGTATGGTCCATAAAAGAAAAATTATAAATTGGGTTCCACTGAAATTACAAACTTTTGCTCTGCAGAAGATATTGTTAAATAATTAAAATACAATCCATAGACTGGAAAAACTATTGGCAAATCACATATCTGACAAGGTATCTGTATTCAGAATATATGAAGAATTCTCAAAACTCAGTAATTAGAAAACAAATAATCCAATGAAAACTGGGCAAAACATTCAGGCACTCTGCTAAAGAAGATATATATCTGGCAAATAGCATATGAAAAAATGTTCAACATCATACTCACTGAGGAAATGCAAATTAAAACCAAATGAGATATCACACAGATAAAACACTTGCAATACTAAGTACTGACAAAAATACAGAACAATGGGAACCATCGTACTTTGATGGTGAGAATGAAAATGGTACATCCACTTTGAAAAAGTGTATGATAGCTTCTTATAGTTAAGGATACACTTAGAAAATGACCTAGTAATTTAGTCCTAGGTATAAAATTATGTCCATACAAAGACTCGTACACTAATGTTCATAGTAGCTTTATTTATAATAGACAAAAACTGGAAACCCAAATGTCCTTAAATTAGTGAACTAATAGACAAACTGTGGTATATCCATTAAGTGGAATACTATTCAGCAATTAAAAGGAAAATTAACTTGATACATGCAAAAACACAGATGAACCTCAAATGCGTTACGCCAGGTGAAAGAAGTCAACCTCAAAAGGCAATACAATGAGTCCATTTATATGACACTTTGGAATAGTCAAATCTATATGGATGGAGACTAGACTACCAGGAACTGGGGGTGGGGAGAGGGATTGACTACAAAGGGACAGCATTAAGTTTTTAGATTAATGGGACTCTTCTGTATTTAGATTATCATGGTGGTTACATGACTGTATACATTTGTCAAAACTCTTAGAACTATACAGCAAAAAGAGTAACTTTTACTGTGTATAACTTCAAAAATAAAATAAAGAAGGAAAGAAAGTATGCAAGCAATTTGACCACATCAACATCCTGCTTGAAACCTTTCCATAGCTCCAAGAACTGTTAGTCCACAGTTGTTAGCATGGAGCCACAGCCTGGTCCTCCTTCTCTCTTGTTATGCTCCTCATTCCATATTATTTGCAATTCCTGCATATTTAAAGCACCTGATACAGTACCTGTGCAGGTACTCAGTAAACACAGGCTCTTTTCATTTGCACATCATTCTGCATTTGTTTATGTTGGCCCTTTCTCATGAAGGCTCTTTCTACTCCTCACTCCAGCTAACTTGCAGGCATGAAGACTCAGGCAATACCTTCTCCTGAAGGGTTTCTCTGACTCACTTCCTCCCCATCTCTGCCCCTCATAACGGGTGGACTCTGGTGCCTCTCTTCTGAGCTTCCCCATTTGTGCAATAAAGGCTTGGGGATGTTCAAACCTTACACATTTTGAAGAAAGGCCTGGCCTTCAGCTGGTTTGAGGGAGATTGACTCTAAGGGTCTGAAATATCCTGCCTGATAAGAGTGGCTTTGTATACCTGGGCCTTCAGACACTCCAGACTTTATACTAACAGTGTGATTGACCATGGGGTCCCTGGGCTACACTGTGTCAGTGTGACCTCTGGAGAGCTTGGAGACTTAAGTAGTTAAGGTCAGTCTTGTGGGCACTACATGCCTAAGTAATTGACCTCCAATAAAAACCGTGGACACCAAGGCTTCAGCATACTCTCCTGGTTGGCAATACTTCCTACATGTTGTCACACGCTGTTGCTGGGAGAACCAAGCATGGTCCATGTGATTCCATGGGAGGGGACATCTGGAAGTTTGCTCCTGGTTTCTCTTGGACTATGGCCTATGATCATTTTGCCTTGGTTGATTTTAATCTGTATGCTTCCACCATAATAAACTGGAACAGCTTTTCTGAGCTGTGTGAGTCTTTCTAGAGAATCCTCCACTGATAGTGGCTTGGGGCCATGGGTTCCCCCTGACACATCATACCACTGGGTTCACTTCTATCAGAGCACTTATAATGAGCTGTCACTGTCTGTCTCTTTCTGTGCTGTCATTTATTTAAGAGCAAGAACCTTGTATGATTTGCCTACCAGCTTAGTGCCTAGTACTGTGCCTGGAACATGATGAGTGTTAAATAAATGTCTGACTGCAAGAGAGGCCTAGCCTTCTCATAAGTCTGATTCCTATCCAAGTCAGAAAAATGCCTCAGGGACTTGCAGAGGAATGTGGAAGTAGCAAGCCTTTTCTCCTAAGAAGAAATCATAAGGCATTAACCATGCAAAAGCACAGGTAGTAAAAACTGTCAACTCCAGAAGCCTGAACTGAGAATTAATTCTGTCAGACAAAACACCCAGAGTAGGAATTTTAAAAGCCTTAGCTCAGGAGTGGCAGTGTGGTAACATGGCTGAGGGCTATGGAGACTAGGTGGTTGCTTAGGGGGAGATGAGAAGAGCAGGACAGAAAGAAGGGTTACAGAAATTCCACCTTGTCATCTATGTTTTATTTTCAGATTCTGCCTTTAACGAAAGCCCTCTCTGCACCAGAAAAAGTGTGGTTTCAATGGAAAATGCCAAGAGTGTACATTTAAAATTCAAGAAGTCTTTTGGAAATAAGGAGAATCTATAGGTCTCTGGTAGATTCCGTGGCTGATGCTCTGCCCTGCAGGTAAGCTGCAATTCCAGTCTCCAGTACTAGCCTTTCTGGTTCTTGATGACAACTACACAAATGTTTAGCAATAGACTCCATTACAAAATCACAAAAACAACAATTAAGTTTGCTAAGGATCTTTTACTGGTAATTCTTAATCTTTCTTAAGAGAAAAACGTAGTTCAATTAAACACACACATGCTTTGTCTTAGAGCCATAGACCAAACAGAAACACAGCATACAATAAATGCCGACTCACAGACGGTATCCACCCCAAATCAATAGCTCTGACTAGAGTCATGGAATTTTATAGTTGATTAGAGAAGAGGTCAGGTCTTTGATTTCAATGTCTTCGTTTTGAAAATGGGGTAACTGGGATCTAGAAAAAAGCCATGAGTGTTGAATAAAGATAATAGCATGGAAGTAGCCAAGACAGTACTTTGATATGTCCTCCCCCACCCAACACAACCTTTCCTTTCTGGACCTGGCCCAGCCTCCACTCCAAATCTGGCAAGGAGCCCTTATCAAATCACATGGATCCAGACCTAGAGCTCTAGGGAGACATGACCTAGCTAGGCAGACTGGGATGAGTTACTGCATCTCTCCGGGCCTGTTTTGTACCTGAGCTGTAGGATAATAATGCTTACCTCACTGGATTTTATGTGGTGAAGGAGGTAACATGCAGCATCATACCTGGCATATAGAAGGTACTCAAAAAATTACTCTCCCTTTGTTCTTCCCATTGACTCCCCATCTATGGCAGCCTTTCTGAGATCTCCTCATCTAAACCACAAATCCAAAGAGTATTACTTGAGTGCTTATTTTCTCAATTCCTCCTAAGGACAGCAAATAGCTAGTACCATTCCAGAAGAGAAGAGAGTTCTTGCATTGCATCCAGTAGATGTCTTGGGACATTAGGGCTTAATTCTCTGTAGGAATCCAGTTGAGATGGTTTCATGGACTCACAAAGCTCTACAGCGTTCATGGAAGTACACTGTTACAAACCTAGTTTTGGATATTACTGATACAGGGTTCCCAAAACAACGCAGGTGGTAGAGGGTTGAGGGATGGGACTGAGGATGAAGAGGGGATTCAAAATGCTTTCAAGCCCTGGGTCTCCATAGTTGGTTACTGACCAGCACTCCCTGAGCACGAGCATTGTTCTGTCCATAAGTCTAGTGATACCTGTGTTCTGTGAGGGGCATGGCATTTGCTTTTGGGCCTCACATAAACTCTTCCAATACCATGCTGCTTTAAACTCTGCCCTCCCATTGTAGGGGCATCTCTGAGTCCCTCAAGGAGCAGTTTTCTGGGCCTTAGCTTTTACCTTGCCCCACCCCCAACACACACACACACACACACACACACACACACACACACACACATCACCCCAGAACTTCACACACACACACAGCTGTCTATAATCTCTGAAACTCATCCAGGCTGCCTCCATGCCCCTGGTGTGGTCTGGAGAGCCCCTGAATCTCAGAGTCACCTAATAAACCTGGGTTTCTTCCATTTCCATCTGCCTCACCCCTGCTCTGGGGCAAAGGAATCCTTGGGTACACCAGGGCACCTCCTCCAGCTTCTCTGGGCCTGTTTGCCATTGCTAAGGTGGAGCTGGTATGTCTTCTCACTCTGGAAGTGGAAGGAAAGCCATTTGGGCAAAGAGAAAAAAAGGAGTCCTTTGCCAGTTTCCTTAAAGTCTCACTTACGGTATTATCTAGTTTGGTTTTCTCAAGTGGGGTTTCTATTTAAGTACCCCAGAGAGGAAGGAGAGTTTCAAGGGAATTGAGATGGGGGGGGGGGTGTCAGAGCTGCAGAATTTTGAAAACCTTTTATTTGGAGGAGACAACAACTTTTCTGAGTTTCGTGTGTTTGTTTTGGGACAGCGCAGATGAGAATCGTGGAGTGCTCAATACAAGTGTCTGGGCATCACCTTCCTTGTCTAAACCCACTGACTTTAGAGCAGAGTCCCAACCCTGTATCTGCCAGTAAAGGTACAACCCTTGGGAGCCAACCTTTGACTCTACTCCTCAACGTGATCTATGCTCCACCCCTGGGGGAGGGTGGGAACTGCTGTCTGCATGCCACCCTCCCAACCCCCAGCCCCTGCTCCTCTCGGGTTGGCGGCTCTGACCAGAGCACACACAGCGCCTCACTTCCACCTCCATCACTGGGTATGACCACAGACTGTACCCTCTACCCCATGCATAAGCATAATGCACACATTACCTCCTGCCCCCTACCGCCTGATTTCTGATTTCTGGGCAGTACCTGTCTTCCTTTACAGCTCCCACTTCAGGGGCTCAAAAATAACTTTTTGAATGTTTGCAAGAAGTAAAATACAAAGAATCCAGTTTGCCAACTAACCAAGGGTTGGGGATCACCATTTATAAAACCACTCTGGACTTGCTTAACTAATACGTAGGGTCAAAGTCTTCTAAATCTGTAGCCAGAACGCGGTCCTCCGACTAGAGCGGGGAGCACATGGTCCTGGGGACCCCAGAGCAACCCTATCTCGGAGAAATAGCACTGCTTGCTTCAGAGGGCCCGAGACAAGCCCTCTCCTCTGGGTGGGGCGCCTCTGTCCTGAAGCCAGGACCAAACACAATGAATCTGGTCCACCCTTGACCAGCGAGCCCTTTCCCACCTTCTTCCGTTTTAGAGGTCAAAAAGCTGCAGTTCGGAAAGCCAGCCACGTGCCGTTGGTCAAGCAAGAACAGTTGCATCAAGGACCAAATTCTATTCTCACCTTAAACACTCAGTCTCCCGGCTGACGACGCGCCCTGCTACGGGAGTGGGGGG
>NW_026057584.1:111159457-111162827 GCF_023721935.1 Panthera uncia
CGGTCGGGCGCCCAGCAGGCAGGGCGGGGCCCCACCGCCCTCCGGGCGCCGCCCCCTGTCAGGGCGGGCGCACAGCCGCGGCTGCCACCCGGGTGCGGGTCGCGGGCCCGGTCGGCTCGCGCTCACGCACGCGCGCACGCAGACCTGGAGCGGCGGCGGCGGCGGCGGGCGCGGCGCGCGGGGGCACCGCCACCCTGGGTCCCCGCACGGCCGCGCCCCGCCGCCAGCATTCCCGGGCGTGTGTTAGTTAGGCTGGGGTCATCTGACAAGGGGACGCACCCGTAGGGCCGGTGGGCGCTCGCTTCTCTTCCGCAGGGACCCAGCTCAGACTGCGGGCAGCGCGTCCGTGCCCACGTGGGGGCGGGAACGCAGGCGGGAGCGCGGGGCCGGGCTACGGCTGACCTCCGCGAACATCGTCTCGGGGGAGCGCGCTTGGCCGGGACACGCCCCCAGCCCCCGGGCCTTCCGCGCTCAAGGTGTGCGGAGGGAGAGCCAGTCAGCAGGCGCCTGCCCCGCTCAGGAGCATGGTCCCGCCACGAAAGTGCCTGAAACAGTCTAGCAGCAGGCACAGATGAGAATGGGAGCCCCAAAGCACAAGACAGCCAGGGATTACAGGGGTTTGTTTTGGGGGAGGATAGGGATTGTTAGGGAAAAAAGTTGCTGTTTCCTCGGACCCTCCCAGACACTCCTGAGCGTTTTGTAGGTTCTTGGAGTGTACCTAAAGGGTGAAGTACATCCACTGTTCCATACAAGGACAATACATCAAGAAGTACTTATAGGAAATACAAAATCTGGGAGGTGAAAACAGTGGGAGACTTGGTCTTGGATGTGAGATGTGTGAGGGAAGTCCTAATATGGATTGATATGGACTTATCAGCTTTTTAATGACCCTTCCCTCCCAACCTCCTACCCACCCCACCCCCCTCCCCCAGCAACATCCCTCCTCCAACTCCTCCAAGCCCTAGCAAGCTGGTTGTAAAGTGACAGAAGTATTAACAACAGTGAGGATGAAATGAGAGGCCACATACCAGCTGGTATAGGGCGGATGCTGCAAAAGTGGTCATTTTCTCCCCTTCTTTGCATTTGGGGTCCGTTTCCTGTTGCCTGTCTCCTCTGTGTGCTCCTAGCGCTGTACCATGGGGAACCCTGTGTCTTCATAATATCTATCTCCTCTCTTTGTAGGCCCTCTGTTATCTCCTCTATCAGATTAATATATTAATATCTGCTGCTTTTAATAGACTCAGGGGCTGGGGACAATGGTATGCCAACATTTATACAAAGTACAAAACCCTATACAAGCATAAGGTAATGCTGGTGTTGTTGGGTGTTCAATTGATGGGCCCTGGGGGGTGACTCAGCCAATCCGCATCTTGAAGCTCCTCCCTCAACTTACTGTACTTGTTCCAGGAGACTGTGTGCTTTCCTAACCACTCCATACCTGGAATGCACACTTCTTATCCATGCCTCTATCCTTTCCTGCCCTCGGGAAGGACAACTCTGTCCTCCCCTTATTCCTGATTATGGGAGGTTCTGCAAGAAGGGCTCCCCTCATGTTCTTATGTGGCTGTCAGGCTGAGGGCTCTGAGATAAGTTCCTGTGGGTGGGAAGAACTGCTCAGGAAGGAGATGGTCATTGCCAGCATGAGGCACAGATCAAGAGACACCACTCCCAACTCATCAGCAAGTCTGGGTTCTGCCTCCAGAATAAGTGTCAAAGTTGTCCATATTTACTTTACTGCTACCAGAATCATACTGTGCTTGGAAGACTGCTTTAGTCTTTTAACTTGTTCCACAGAGCAGCCTGAGAGAGCTCTAAAATATAAATCATACCATGTCACGCTCCTGCTTCAAACCCTTCAGAAGCATCTCTTCACAATTAGCCAGACCCTCAAAACCCGTGTACTGACCTGACCTATCTCTCCAATTCTGATCATCTCCCCCATCCTTTGCTCTCTGCCCTGCAGCCACTGTGGCCACCTTGCTGTTTCTCCTTCTAGTCTCAGGGCCTTTGCACTTATTGTTCCTTTCACCTGGAATGCTCTTCTTTTTTGCTTTTCAAGGTACTGGCTCCTTCTCAACATCAGATCTTAGAAAATGTTATCTCCTCAGTGAAACTTCATTTATTTCTTCCTAGGACTCATCTGTCAATGGCTTGTTGTTTATCTGTTGTCTGCCCCCATAGACCACGGATGCTGTGAGGGCAGCAGCTCCTTACCTATCACTGTGTCTCAGTGTGAGCAGAGCACCTGTTGCAGGCTGGGTGCCTGGTAAGTGCCTGTGGGGGAATGAGTGGGGGCATGGAGCTGAGCAAGAGGCCAGTTAAGCAGGACGAGAAGAACATTCTTGTTCTGTGGGTTCAGAACAGATGAGCAGATGATGTGTGATACTGAATGGATGGTAACAAAGGTGGTGCCTCCAGATGGCAGCAGCATGGGCTGATCTAGCCTGTGTAAGCCACAGTCAACCAGACAGCCAAGCACCATGCTTTTTCTGAGTCCATTTTTCTTTTAAGTCTTCCTGAGACTTCAGTAAATTCTTATTTGAACCAGCTATCCCGGTCTCAGCTCTGCTGTAGGGAAGATCAGAGTGTCCTCATTTGAGCTATGGTATGAAAAAGGGATCCACATTTTTTATAAGACCATGGTGGTGATAGCAGCTGAAATTACTACATACTATCCAAGGATAAGGGAATCTTGGGGGATGAAAGTTGATGCAATGAGACTTAGCTGCCTCCCTAACATGGGAAACCCTCCAAACTCATCCATTTCTGATACTATTAAGGGAGAGATGAGATTTTGGTTTTCTTGCCATCACATGGTAGGTTTACAATTATATCTCTATATCTCTATTTCTATCTATCTATCTATCTATCTATCTAAATTAATGTTAATACAGCATCTTTATGAGAAAGGTCAGCACAGAAGGATCACTGTTTGAGACTGGTTCAATGATGTGAAAATAGGAGCTGCAATGTTCAGCTGCACATGTAGAAACAGACAGTTGTCTAAATTTAGAGATTGGCTTCTGTCCTGTCTCTCCTAGCTAACCCTGTACTTCAGTTTCTACAAAAGTGTTAAACAGAAAGAAGCTTTAAAGCCAGAGAGATCTGGGTTCAAGTTCTGTTTTTCTCTTACTACTTGTGACTTTGGGCAAATTATTGAAACTTCTTAAGTCTTTCTCCCTTCACCCATCAAATAATGATACTGAGAACTATTTTTGCAGGATTATTGTAGGGATTATATGAAGTGATATGTGCATATACAATAGTGCCTAGCAATGTCTGAACTATTAGCAGCTATTTATTAAGTATATATTAGGTGTTAAGTACTTTGCATATATTATTTAACTTCCACAACAACTTTTTTTTTTTT
>NW_026057584.1:111162837-111275379 GCF_023721935.1 Panthera uncia
AACAGGAGTCCCAGGTGAAAAGGAGAGAACAAAATTATCAAATAAATCTTATATATATTTTCCCAGTACTGAAGGTTAAGAGTCTCCAGGTTCAAAGGGTACGCTGAATGTTTACCACAATGAATAAAAAGAAACTCACATCCAGAACAATTGCTAAGAAATTTCATTACTAGGGATAAAAGAGAGAACCCTAAAATTCTTAGGAGGCTAATGAGGGATGTTCTTGAACACAATAAAGGACTAAAGGAAGCCTCAGGATCCAAGAAACAGGAAACCAGAGGAGAAAGCTGTATCTTGGGAACAACTAGTCCAACTTACGGCAGGAGGTCAGAAAGTTCTGGAAGGAAGGTCTCGAGGAGAAAGTAGAGACTTGATAGAATGCTGATGTGTTGGAATATTTAGAAAATAGTTTATAAGTGATCTCATAGTTAAATTTAAGGATAGATTTATAGAAAACCACACATATGAAAAATGCAGTAATTATTAACTATAGAAAAAAAACACACAAGAAATGTCACTGTAGTCCACTGCTTCGCTTTACATTGAAGAATATCTTCATATCCATAATGATATAATCACTTGTTATGGACTTAAATGTATGTTGGGAAAGAAGGTATAGGAAGATGGGAATGGAGGGGGGATGGAATGCAAGATGCGGAATCTTCATGACTATCATAACTGGAAGTTAATAGATAATATTTTAAAATAATAAATCAACATGGCAGTTTGAAATTACCATTAAAACCTAACTTGGTTGTCTCTGGGCAGGGTAAGGATGGGCCAGGTGGCTGTCATTTTCAAAGGAAGTCTTCTGACCTTTCACTACCGCCAGTGAGGGGGAGGACCAGCTGTCACAGCACCTGGACACTTGTCAGAATGGTGTCCCAAACACCTGAATCAGCACCTGCGCCCCAATGAGCCCTGGTGACTTATATGCACTTTAATGTTTGAGAAGCATTATCTAAGTACCTTGTGATTTTATAACCATGTGCATGCATAATTTTGATAATTTTTAAAAATGGGATAAAAAAGAGAGAATAATACATTCTGAATAACTTATCTGCAAAGATGTTCAATATAGCATTATTTATGGGTTAAAAAGTGGTAAACTACCTAAATGTTTAAATCAACAGAGAATTGATTAAGAATTGTAATGAGTATATACAGTTGAATAGCATGCAGCCATTAAACTAATGACATAAATGTGCTTTTCTCTAATTAAACTTTTAATTTTGATATAATTGTAGATACATGCAGACATAAGAAGTAGAGAGATCCCCTGTACTTTGTACTCAGATTCTCATAATGGTAACATCTTATAGAATATTACAATATTCAACCAGGATATTGACACAAACCACAGATCTTACTCAGATTACCTAGTTTTCCTTGCAGTTATTTCTGTGTGTGGGGTGCATGTGTGTGCGCATGTGTGTGTATATGTAGTTCTGTGCAGTTTTATCACTTACGTAGGTTCAGGCACCTACCACCACAGCCAAGATATGGAACAGAGTCAGCACTTCAGGATCCTTTTGCTGCTTTTTATAATCTCACCCACCACTCTCCCCCCAACCTCTGGCAACAACTAATGTGTTCTTCATCTCTATACATTTTTCATTGTTAAGAATGTTGTATAAATGGACTCCTGTAGTCCATAACCTTTTGTTATTGGCTTTTCTTTTCGCTCAGTATAATTCCCTTGAAATCCATCAAAGTTGTTACATGTGTCAAAGTTGTTACATGTGTTCATATTTTAGGGATGTACCACAGTTTGTTAACCATGGCTCTATGCTGACAGCTGAGAGCCTGGAGCCAGCTCAGGATTCTGTGTCTCCCTCTCTCTCTGCCTCCCCCACTCATGTTCTGTCTCCACTCTCTCTCTCTCTGTCTCTTGCTCTCTTTCAAAAATAAATAAACATTAAAAAAACCAAACCATGTGTTAACTAACCATTTACCTACAGAAAGACATCTAGGTTGTTTCCAGTTTGGGGGCTATAAAGCTGCTGTGAACATTTATTTGTAGGTTCATGTGTAAACTAAGTTTTGTTTCCCTGAGATAAATGTACAAGGGGGAAATTGTGGGGTTGTATGGTAAACCCAGGTTTTGTTTCATTAGAAATTGCCAAACCTTTATTTCCAGAGTAATTGTACTGTTTTATAGTCCCATCAGAAAGGTTAGAAAATGTTCACAATGTTCCCTCTTCCAGACCCCATTTAAAAATATCTAAGTAGAAGCAGTACCTTGGATCCTTGCTATCAAAATCAGAGAAGACTATGGAGGGAAGGTCAGGAAAACTATCCACCATCCATTCATAAAGTTGATATTTATGAATATCTAGCAGAGGCCTAAGAGATCCCCTCATGCAACCCTTGCAGATACAAAAACAGAGGTCTTACAGCAAGGTTCAGGGTTAGGAGGTAACAGAGTGGGAATCATACACGCACAGGTGTTCAAAACTTCTAGCTTTTCCCCATTTTTCTCACACATCCACAGTTCTTTCTCATCTTGCTCCCTCTTGGTCTTGGTCTTCTTCCTAAGCCCCCTTAGCCAGGGGTGCAAACCCTTGTGTGCACAAATAAGATTATAGATAAGATGCTGAGCTTGCTTTCCCTAGAATCATACATTCTTTGCCGCTAAACCTGAATTAAAAAAGGAACAAATCTCCCTCTATCCCCCTTTTTTTCTTCCTTCCCATAGGAGGTGGGTGGGGGATGGGCTAGAGGGATGATGTATACTAAGGAGGGCACTTAAGATGAGCAGTGGGTGTTGTATGTAAGTGATGAATCACTGAATTCTACTCCTGAAACCAATATTGCACTGTATGTTAACTAAAATTTATTTTAAAAAATTAACATTAATTTATATTTGAGAGAGAGAGAGAGAGAGAGAGAGAGAGAGAGAGAGAGGCAGTGCATGAATGGGGGAGGGGTAGAGAGAGAGGGAGACAGAATCCGAAGCAGACTGCAGGCTCTGAGCTGTCAGCACAGAGCCCAACATGGGGCTTGAACTCTAGAGCTATAAGATCTGAGCCGAAGTCACATGCTTAACCAACTTAGCCACCCAGTCTCCCCAACTAACTAAAATTTAAATAAAAAGTTAAAAAAAGAAAAGCTGTCTCAGGAAAAAAAAAGGTGGGGGGAAGAAATCTCTATGAGTAAAGGGCACCTTCACACCCGAAGACTGCCTCCTCCTGTTTTCCATCATATAGACACACAAACATGCTGTGGTTTCTCAGGTGTGAGGTGACATTATAGAGGGTTAAATTATATGGCAGTGTGTAGGCAAGGGAAATCTTCCACATCACTGAAATGTTGGGCTTGGCCTAAAAGGCCCCCTTTTCTGGTTCCTCATGACCCAAGTCTTGGCTCAACTGTTAGACTCCAAACCTGCAAGGTAAGGGAGGCCCAGCCTCACAGCCCCTAACTCTCTATCCCATTAACCTTGTGAATATCTTAATTACATTTTCATTTTTTAACAGTCTCTTCAATATATGAAATAATCTTATTTCCTCAATTATTTATTTACTCCCACCATGCCTGCCCCTCTTTTGAGGACAGAGATCTTTATATATTCTTCCACATTGTATCCACAGCACCTAGAATATAGCTTGGTAGGTGGCTGGCACTCAGTACGTGTTCATCATACTGAAGAAACAGGTGGGAGGATCTGATCAGCTGGCAGCAGCACTTCCTATACGGCTACTACGGTGATGAGACACTGAATGGGCACAAGGGTGGACAAGCCGACCAACAGAACACAAAAGCCCGTTTTAGGCATCTCACAGACATATACAAAAAAAAAAAAAAGACCAGGAAATTTTTCATAAAAGTGATTTAGGGGGTTCTATCCATGACTTTGGGATAGAGAAAATATGGATATACTTGAAATGATTAAAATTAAGAACTTCTGTTCATCAAAAGATACCATTACTGAGGAAAAAGATAAGCCATGGAGTGGGAAATTATATTTGTGGCACATTTAATCAACAATGGGCTTATATCCAGAATATACACCATTAGTAAGAAAAAGGCAACCTCAAAGACAAATGGGCAAGAGATTAGGTCAGACATGTCCTCAAACAGGATATCCAAATTGTCAGAAAGCATATAAAGAATGCTCAGCCTCTTCAGACATAAAGGAAATGCAAAGGTAAGACCACAACAAGATATTTCTACCCACCTAGCAGAATGGCTAACATTAGCAAGACTGACAATACCAAACAAATGCTGATGAGAATATGGAGCAAAAGAAACTCTTAAAGGAAGGAGTATAAATTGGCATAATCACTTTGGAAAAATATTTGACAGTATCTAATAAAGCTGACGATCTGCACCCCCCAATGACCCAGCTATCCCACTCCTCATAATGCACCAGGCAGAAATGCATGTGCCTGTGCAGTACGCACCTGGGCATGAACAATCCAAGAAGCCCTAATCATGATACACCAAAATGGAGAAAGCCCTGAAGTAGCTGACTAACAAACACAGGGTCATGTGCTAATTCAAAGTAATTCTGTATAACAATGACAATGAAAGAACATTAGATACACAGCGTTAAGGATGAGTCTTAACATAATTAGAGCTAAAGAAAGCAGACAATAGAATGGATAGGTTTAAAGGAATTCATAAGGTTTTATTTACATAAAGTTCAAAAACAGGCAAAAATAAACTATGTTGTTCAGGGGTGTAAAGTTAAGTAGTAAAATTATAACAAAAGGCAAGGAAGTGAACACCATAAAAGTTGGCAGTGGTTAGGGCCGGAGAGAAGGACATGCTGAGCAGGAAGGGCTGGGGGCTGGTAATGTGTTTCTTGGTGGGTGAAGGTTATTCAGCTTTTGCTTTATGACAGTATATTATGTATACATTTGTGCATTGTGTCTTTCTGTATGACTTCTGAATTTCTCCCTTAAAAGAGCTTTCAGTAAACAAACTGTAGGATGCAAAATCATAGAAAGCTAAGGCCTCTAGATGGCATTATCACAACCATGTTAAATATATAAAACTTATTTACAGAAAAGAAGCTGGAAGAAAATTTAACAAATATTAAGAATGGTTGTCTTATGGTATTGGAATAAAAACTCTTGCTCCTTAAATGCACTCACTGTGGAAGGCAGAAACGGGAATGCGGACTGAATTCCTTGTTAATTACTCCAACCATCACTGCCTGCTCTCCCAGAAGCAGCCACAAGAGGGAGCCTTCATATATCCACGTTGAGTTTCAAGTTCCGTGATTGCTTCAGGACTCATCCAGAGAGCAGACTTCAAAGATCTTCTCCCCTTCCCATTCCTGTGTACTCTCTTGTCTTCCTACGTGTTTTGATATGCAAGCACACTAGGCCTTCCCTCTCCTCCGGTAAGATTTGAAAGGCAAAGAGGGATAGGAACTAACATTTATTGAGCACCTGTGGAAATTCAGAAGCACCAACTATCTCTTTATACTGAAACATATTCAATTGTATTATAGCTAAATTTTAAAAATAAACATATTAAAAATACTAGAAGACAACATAGGGAAATTTCTTTTTTAAAAATTTCACAGTGGGGAAGGATGAAGGCAGACACAAAAAAAGCCTGCATCGAACACCTGGTGGGCAAAGACTATCAATAGGTAGCTGGAAGAAAAAGGAATTTAAACAGCTGGATTTATCAAGGAAAAAAAAAAAAACAAAAAACCAGAAACACAGAATTATAGCGAAATGCCAGTTCTTATTTGTTAGATTGCTATTTACTTAGTTTACTCCCAGAAATTGGTCACACACTGTGTTGATTAGGGTTGAGCCATCTGGGAGTGTGAGTGGTGCCCTCCCCACAGAAGGCAGACTGGCCTTCTTGCTTCACCTCTCCCCTCACTTTGGAACATTTACCATGTAGCTTCTTGCATTTAGAGGTTGGTGCGAAACACAGGGAACTCACCTCAGTCCCAGGAAGGTCCATGAGTGAGGGTGCTGTGCTCAGGCCATGGTGATGCCAGCCTCTTTTCCTGCTCTCTTCCTTCTGGTCATCCTGGTCTAGTGTTTGCAGAGAAAGTAGGAGGCTTGCTGGGGCCTTGGGGGTCCTGGGCCTTTCAGAAGCCTCTGAGCTGTTATCCACATCCATGTAGCTTCCAAGGGAAACCATGGAGACAGCACTGCTCCTGCCTGGGTAGTGGAAATCTGCCCGATGAGCACCAGGCCTGGGGTTTCGGGGCTTGGGACTCATGGGTTTGCTGGGCATGCCTTGGCTCCCATATGCCAAGCAACAGGCAGAGCTGGATGGAAGGGTGCGGCTGATCCCAGTCTGCTGGGCACAAGGGCTGGTGGGTGACATCAGCCAGGACTTCTCAGGAAAGATACCTGAAGTTAGGTACCTACCACTTTCCTGGGGGCTTGTGCATTTGATGGTTGGTTCACTTTTTCTCCTGTTATCTGGAGAGACCAAATTGCTGGATGACAAAGGTGTGGGAGCATGTGGGGGTGGCCAGTGATCTCCAAACACACAGCTTTCCTTGTCTTCTGCCTGCTCCTGACAGTGACTATTGGTCCCTGGGGGAGAGGGTCTGAGGAGATTCAAGATTTCCGGTCCTGGAACCAGACTCACTACGGCGGGCCTTTTGGGGGCTTCTACATCTTTGTTTTTCAGAAATGCACGCCAGGAACTCTGGCGCGGCCTGCTCTTCTCCTTCCGGCCCTTGAGGGCACCTGGACAACATTCATCAGTGTTCTCTTTTTCTAAAACCTTTGACTCAAAAAAATTTGCAAAGGTCTTATGAGCTAAGGCCAGCCTTGCCCTGAGCCTTTTCTCTGGAGTTTTGAGTCTCTTGGCATCAGCCCTTTCTGAGGACGGTGTCCTGCTGCCCAGGTCCTCTGGTGTTGCCACATGGTCCCCTTTCCTTAGCCCTGCAGCTTCCCCACCTGCGCCCCGGGAAATGGTCTTCAGAGTTGCGCCCGCGCCCACTTGGAGCGGCCAATAGGCCGCAGGGCCCCGACCGTCTGCACGCAGTTCCTCAAGGCCCGAAGAACCCGCGGTCGGGGCGGAGGCACCGGGTGGAGCGGGGCGAGTGGGCTGCAGACGCCCGGGTCCCTGCGCGCCGGGCTCCACGCCTGGGCTGTCGGAAGCGGACCTGCCTTTCCTGAGGGAGGTCACTCTGGGAACCGTCCGGCGCTTCCCGGGCTCCTGCAAGGCCTTGCAGGGGCGGCGGGGCTGGCCCTGCGGCGGCGGCGGCGGGGGTGCGTGGGCGCAGGCAGAGGCTGGGGCTTCCGAACCCATCTGCGCTGCCTCCGTCCCACCCGCCAGGCTCCCCGTCTCGGGGTGAAGGCCCTGGGCCCCGTGAGCATCTTCAGGCCCGGGGGCGGGAGGCCTAGCAGCCTGTGCCCTGTGTGTCCCAAAACCGGGGATCCACCTTGCCCCAGGCGGTTTCTCTTCGGCAGCCTCACCCCTGCTCAGCCGGGCCTGGGCAGGCTCCTGGGAACAAGTGTCTTTGTCCCGGGGCCTCTCTTCCGAGGCAGCTTCGGGGACCAGAACTATCGCAAGCTCTGCGTCGTGGGCCCCCTTCTGAAGAGTCCCATCGTCGTCTGCCAGTCTGCTGGCCTCCGGCAGCGCACACTCACTGCCGCAAGTTTGTGGTTTCCCAGCCCTGGGAGACTCCCAGGAGGTCGTCCCAGCACCGCAGGGAGATCCTGGTTTTTCCTCCAGAAATTCGGACAGTGTTTCTGGAAGAGGACCTGTTTTCCTCCTGGTGGCCTGCAGACCTTTCTGCTCAACAGCTACAATGATGAGTGTGCACCTGCCCCTAGATGTTTCCACCTTGGGCCCTAGCTTCAGGCCCTCAGGAGAGGGCCAGGCACCACCTGCCAGCCCCTGGTGGCACTCATCCCCACCACTGCAACGAGACACAGGGGCTGCTCTGGTTTCTGAAAATTCCGGCAAGGCACTTTTGGTGCCTTGGGGGTCTAGAACCATCACATCTTCCAGCTCCTTTGAGGTGTCTGTTGCACTTGATTTCAGGGTGATCTCTGGAGTATCTGAACAATCACTCACTTTGCAGCAACCCATCCAGTCTCTGTTCCACACCTGTGTCCCGCTATTGCTGGAATGATGTGGGAACTTGGCCCTAACAGGTGGCTTTCTTTTCTCACTGAGAATGTACTTTGATCCGTAATTACTGGTTTGGTTTCCTGCCTCAACAGAAATGTCCTGAAGGTGCTTTTGTCTGTCACTCACATCAGCATCGTTTGGTGCAGGGCCAGTGCCTTGGGGTTCCTCTTGTAGGTTTTCTGGGCTATGTTCCGACTTGCACTCTGTGGGCACTGGCACTTCCTCTGTGCTAAAGCTCACGGAGTCTGCAGTAAGGCATGAAGAGACTGGGCAGGATCTAGAATCCTGTCCCAACTGGTTTTCCAGCCAGAGATGTTCACAGGGTGTGTCCTGAAAGGCCCTTTTCCAGCTAAGAGCACTGGGTTTATACTGATCCTGCAAATAAGGGGCCCTCCTCTGGGAAGCAGGAAGTAAAGGAGACAGTCGGGTGAAGACAGGGTGGAGAGGGTTTCGTGTTCTTGGGTCTCGTTCTGCTTCAGTCCCTTCCTTCAAATGAGTCCCAAATTTCACAAAATTCTGCCCTGGAGGATTCTCAGGGTATCTTAAGGGAAACACTGCTATGGAGTGGGCCCTAGTCAGTATCCTCATGTGCTGACAGCAGTGCTCTGTGGATGTTCTGTCCTCGTCATTAATATTTTCGGGGGCACTGTGGTGAAGCTTGGCATGAAGGAGGCAAGATGTCCCTAAAGGAAGCTGGCAAGGGGCATCAGAGCAGGGCTGGAAGCAGAGCAAGTCTGTGTACTCTTCAGGGCCTAGAGTACTTCCCTTTTTTGTTCTGGCTCCCACAGGGCCTGTGCTGTGCTCAGGGCCTTTGAAAGGTCCCCTGGCCCTGCTGTGGATATGTGGCCAGCTCTGGCCCAGTTCACAGCACCAGAGAAGGAAGGGCCAGACCACTGGGATGTCCAGACAACTCTCAGACCTGGATTTCTGAAGAGAAGAAATAGAGAACCCCCCGAGGACTTGTGCAGTTGCCTTTGCTGGCTGGAGACTGTAGCTGCCTGTGGTGCCCTGTGAGCAGCCCTCTGTGTGGTGAGGAGACCCTGCCAGAAAAGACTCTTGCTCCAGGCTGGCCACACTGCTGTCCTGGAAGTGTTCTGTCTTCTCTTCTCCAGCAACTGCAGCAAAGGTTTGGAACCCAGTTTCATAAGACTCTTCCTTGAAGCCAGGGGACAAATCTAGTTCCTCTTTTGAGTCAAGCTCAGGGACATTAGTTGAATGCTGCTCCTGAGGAGCTCTGGTTGCTGGTATGTCAGGGCATCCCCAGTGTCCTTCTCTGTCCACAGAGGTACCACTTAGAGGAAGGCAGGTTCCCCCTGTGAAGCCACAAGGCAGGGACTCTGTGTCGGAAGCACTTTCAAAGGAGTCGGTTTTTGTGTCTGATTGACTTTCGCTCTGGTGGGACAATGTCTCAAAATCATCATGGTCAGTTTCTTGACTCCATCCCTGTTGCTCTGGTTCTGCAGGTGAAGTGGGGAACTGCTTATCTTCAATCTTGTCTTCACCGGGTGGGTGTGCACCTGGCTCTGGAGGCTGGAAGGGCAAGAGGAGAGGAGTCAGAGATGAGGCCTCAGGATATTTGCACACATTTACACTGCACCAGCCTTTGTCAGAAGGAGGAAGGTTCAGAAACATCTCATTAGTCCCCCATGTGCCCCTCAGAAAAGAAAGGTAAATATGAATATGAATAGCTACCTTTTATTAGCACAGAAAACAAGTGATGAAGCCAAACCCAAACGGCAGGGAGAAAATGTGGCGCGTAGTTAACGTAACGCTATTAAAAGTCAGAATAGGCCAAATAAACACGTGAAGTTTAAGTAAGTATAAATACGTCGTGTGAGTCACAGCAAAAAGCATCTCTCTGTCTAATGTTCTCAGCAGGAAATAACAAATTAATAAAAGTTTGCTTTCTGTTGTTTGTTCTTACATAATCAGCTGGATTAAAGTCAAGAGCCTCATATTTAGAAGTATTTTCTGAGTTAGGTTTACTGGAGTAAAAAAAAAAAATATATATATATATATATATATACACATATATATATACACACATATAAGAATTATTGAATTTCAAACATATTTTTTTGACATTATAATGCCCAACAGCTTTGAGAACAGGAAGGAAAAAAGAGAACTGTGCAAATATTTGCAAATTTTCCTTTTGTTGTTATACATTTCTTTTTTTTAAATGTTTGTTTATTTTTGAGAGAGAGAGTGAGACAGAGCATGGGCGGAGGAAGGCCAGAGGGAGAGAGGGAGACACAGAATTGGAAGCAGGCTCCAGGCTCTGAGCTGTCAGCACAGAGCCTGACGCGGGGCTCGAACTCATGGACCACGAGATCATGACCTGAGCTGAAGTTGGACACCCAACTGACTGAGCCACCCAGGCCCCCCATGTCATTATACATTTCTTAATCAACTTGTTTGAGCTATAAATTTATATGTATTCATTTAAAGTGGATGGATTTATGCATTTTGACAAATGTAGACACCCATGTAACTACCACCATGATAAAAATCTATTTCTATTTCTCAAAAAAGCCCCCTCCCTCCTCCTAGTCATTCCCCACGCCCTTCCCCCCATGCCCCAGTGACCTACTTTCTGTTTCACAGACTAGATCTGTCTTTTCTGGAGTTTCTCAGATGACCAGAATATGCCGTATGTACTCTTCAGGGTCTGGCTTCTTTCTTTCAGCATAGTATTTTAGAGCTTCATCCGTAGGTCGTGGTTGTAGCATGTATTATACAGATAGTGCCTTGAACTTGGTGATAATGCTGTACCAAACGTTCAATTACCAAACTCCCCAGACTCCCTGGACCAGGAGTGGGGCAGACACTTGGCTTCACTTGTAGCTAAGGTGCCTCCACACAAGTTTTGTACAGAAGCCATTCACTCAACCAGCCCTCCCTAAGCATGGTTTCTCAGGACTTGTCTTAAGAGATTTCCCAAAGTAAAATTGCTTTTAATTCTCCAAAACTGAGAAGAGAAAAACAGGTGAACACCAAAGCATGTGCTGTGTGAGGCTTTTAAGGTACAAGATAGATTCAGAATATCAGGAATAACAATACTATAGTTTCAAATTTGTTGCAAAGTAGGAAGGAGTGGGAAATAGGAGAGGAAACATTAAAAATCAAACCATTTGGAAAGGAGGACCCTGTGGTTGCTGTGTGGTCCAGGGGAGAGAAGGGTTAAGAAGCTAGGGATCCCAGGGTCCCCAGCAAGGGTGTGCCAGGTGCCAGGCACCTCCCATGGCCCGGGGAGGATAAGCAAGACAGGGATGTGAACATGCCTTGGCAAGCACAGAGGCCTGTTTTGGGAACAAGTGAAGAGAGAAGGCCAGCTACAGGCCTGCAGCGTTCTCTTGCTCAGTAAATGCTGCGTTGGGAACACCTCTATTCCCTCATCTGGCCAACCGTGTCATTAAGCTGGGACTGACCTTCTGACCGTGGAGCATGTGGGCTGTTCGTTCGGCACTGTCATAGCCTGACATCACCTTACAGACTTACAGTGGCATACTCACATGCATCACCTGACATACTCATAGTGGGCCACATAGTGGCCCAGAGAATCTCAAAGTCCCAAGTTCCAAATGACTGAAGACCTGCACAATGAGTACCCTAAAATACCAGAGGTCTCATTCCTGTCCCCACCTCTGCCCAGCATATCCTCCCAGAACAGGGCCAGGAGGGGATGGGCTGCTACCAAGAAACCAGACTCCCTGGCTGGGTGTTGTTGAGGGCCAAGCTGTTCTTGGAGTTCCAGGTCATTTTGGCAAGAGATCTCACTATGTCTCAACAAAAATAAAAGACTTTGGGAAAAAAATATAACTTTTCCAGATCACAAGATTGGCATAGTCTCTGGAAGAGCACTGGAATAGCAGATTTAATTTTCCTTAAAGTGTACAAATGCTGAAATATGGAGAGTATGTTTTTTAAAAAAAGCATTTGATTTGGTTGAATATTAGGTTCTAAATCTTATGAAAAAAGAATATTTTCTTCTGACTTGATTCGTAAGTAATCCTCAAATAATTTCTCAACACCGATCCATATAATTCCAGGGTTATCCTAAAGGATGGCCTGCGGGTTAAAGCTAGAGGCAAAAATATTCTTTTTGAAGTTTTTTTTTGGGGGGGGGTGAGTGGTGGTCAAATTTTAATGCTTTTAAGCAGAAAAGCTCTTTTTCTTTTGTCACAGCCTTTTGTCACACTCTTAATTATCTTGTTTTTGTAACTATATGCAGCTTCAAACACTAGGGTAAGATGTTTGAACTTCCTCCTGTATTTTTTTTTTCTAGCTGCCTTTATGATTTGCTCTGGTTTACTTAGATGTATGTTTTAGTTATCTTTTTGTTTCTGATTTCTGTTTAATTATATTATAATCAGAGAGTGTGGTCTGTATGATATTGATTCTTTGAAATTAGTTGAAAGTGGGTTTATGGCCTAATACATATTAAGGCTTTATTTCACAAATGTTCCATGGATATTTGAAGAGAATGTGTATTCTCTAACAGGTTCATGCAGGGTTTAACAGGTGCTCATTAGCTCAAGTTTGTGAATTGTTAAATCCTTGTTAAATCCTCAGTAATATGACCAGTTTTTTATATGCTATTAAGAGAAGTGGGTTAAAATTACTGACTGTAGTGATACATTTATCAATTTATTTTTTAACTCTATCATCTTTTGATTTACATATTTCAGGACTATGTTAGTAGGTGCATGAAAAAGTTTATAATTGTACATCTTCCCAGTGAGTGGCTCTTTTTATTATTACATAGTAACCTTCTTCATCCCTTATAAAGGTTTTTACTTTCAATGTGATCTTCTCTAATGTTAGTAGACCTACAATAGCTTTCTTTTGGGTATTTGCCTCATATATGCTTTCCCATTCTTTTATTTCAGTTTTCAATTTATGTCCCGTAGGTGTATTTTTCATAAACAACATAGAGCTGGGGTTTTGAAGCCCAATGTTTCAGTCACTTTTAACCAGAGAGTTTAACCTGTGAGCATCTATTGTGACCACTCGTATGTTTGGGTTTCTTTTTACCACCATATTTTATTATTTTTTACCTCCCCCTTTTTTCCATAGGGATTTCCCTTTATTGTGTGAACTCTGCAATGGTTTGCTTAACAGCATATATTTTAAGGAATGTTATGCTTTGTTTTATGTCTTTTTGTTGCAGTGAGCATTTGGGGAAATATACAATCTGCAATAATTCTAGAATCAGAAAAGTTCCCATCACTTTGCTCATCGTGGCCTGGCTGTCTGTCTGTTCACTCACAGAAATCACTCTGGCAGACGCCCCTAAAGACCTCTGCATTGCCAAACCCAAGGCTCTGGTTTCCTCTCTCGCTCACTTTTTTTTTTTTTTTACTTTAATTTTTTACAACTTTACTGAGGTATAGTTGACATAAAATAAACTGTACATATTGCAAGTGTACAATTGAAGTTTTTACATTCATCCGGGAAGCCATGACCACAGGCAAGATAATGAACCTTTCTCTTGCTTCCAAAAGCGACCTGATGCTTTTTTGTTCCTTCTCATCATCCCCCTCTCAACTCTCCCTGGCCACTCTCCTCCACCCCCCGGTGATCTTTATCTGTTTTCTGCTGCTATAGATTACTTTGAATTTTCTAGAATTCCATGGAAATGGAATCACACAGTATATATTTTTTGTCTGGCTTTGTCCACTCAGCACAATTATTTTGAGAGTCACTATGCTGCATGTGTTGATAATGAGTGGCATTTCATTGTATAGAGGTGGCACAATTGGTTTATCCATCCATCTGCTGATGGACATTGAGTTGCTCCCAGTTTTTGGCTTTCCAAGTAAAGCTGTAGTGAACATTTTTGTACGTCTTTGTATGGATGTGTGCTTGCATTTCTCTTGAGTAAATATGGAGGAATGGAATGCCTGGATCATATGGAAGGGCTCCATGTTTAATTTCTTAAGAAACAGCAAACTGCTTTCCTTTCCACTCCCTTTTACACTCCCCTGGCAATATATGGGGGCGAGGTGCTCCACACCCCCACCCACATCTGGGACAGTCAGCTTTGTTCATTTCAGCCATCCTAGTGGGTTTGAAGTGGTATCTCATTGTGTTCTTTTTTTTTTTTTTTGTCATTGTGTTCTTAATTTGCATTTTCCTAATGACATATGATGTTGAGCATCTTTTCATACACATTTTTCCATCTATACATCTTCTCTGGTTTCATATCAGTTCAAATTTTTTGCCCATTAAAAAAACTTGGGTTGTAGTCTTATTACTGAGTTGTAAGACTTCTTTATAGATCCCAGATATAAGTCTTCTGCTTGAGATAGAGATAGGTCACAAAGTTTCTTCCAGCCTTTGCCCTGCCTTTTCATTTTGTTAACAATTATTCTTTATTTACAGAGTGAAAACTTTTAATTTTTATGAAGTCCAATTCATTGATTTTTGTGTGTTGAATTTTAAAGACTCTTTACAACCTAAGGTCGCAAAGACTTTTTCCTATCATTTTTTCTAGAGTATGATAGATAGAATAATATCCCTCTCCCCCAAAAGATCCCCATGTCCTAATCCCTGAAATCTGTCAGTGTTACCTTTTACAGGAAAAGGGATTTTGAAGATATGGTTATGTTAAATATCTTGAGAAGATTATGCTGAATTATCTGGGTGGACCTGATGTAATCACAAGAATCCTTTTAAGGGAAAAATGGAGGCAAGAGAGTCAGAGAAGGATGTGTGATAATGGGAGCAGAAACAGAGTGATTCAGGGGAGGGCCTCAAGCCAAGGAATGCGGGTGGCCTTCAGAAGCTGGAGACCGCAAGTAAAGGATTCTCCCCTAGAGCCTTCAGAAGGGAACACAGTCCTGCTGACTCCTTGGTTTTAGCCCACATGAGAGTTTTCCATGGTTGTCTAACAGTGGGCATGTGTAGTAACACTAGCATGAAGCCCAAGCACTGTGTTACATAGAACTATGATGTTTTCCAGAGAAAGGTCATGGTCTTTTCAGTGCAGTAAAGAGTCTGGGTTACAGGCCTGTTTTTCTCACTTGCCTGAGTCCACATCTCTGTCAATGACTACCACGTGGCCGATTATGCTTACCCTACTGGATTTGGGGAAGATGAAGGAAGGATATCAGAGCTCTCTAAAAATTCTAAATATTCTCCTACCACTCTAGGTTATCTTGATTTTTCCATGTCAAGTGTGGAAAATAAACACCCTATTCTATCAGTTCTTTTCACAGCTAGCTTGGTCACAAATACCTTGAGGACATAAATTATGTCACATACCTGTTATCTCCTGTAGCATCTAGCACAGGGCTTGGTACAGAGTAAACACAAAGTAAGTATTTGAGGGACACAGAATTACACAGGATCACCACTGCAATGGATGGCTATTTTATTTTTTTGTTTTACTTATTTATTATTTTTCATGAACATACTTTATTGTCAAAGTGGCTTACATATAACACCCAGTGCTCAACCCAACAAGTGTCCTCCTCAATGTCCATCACCCACTTTCCCCTCTCCTCCCTCCCATCCACCCTCAGTTTGTTCTCTATATTTAATAGTCTCTTGTGGTTTGCCTCCCTCTCTCTCTGTTTGTAACTATTTTTTCTCCCTTTCCTTCTCCCATAGTCTTCTATCAAGTTTCTCAAGATGCACATATGAGTGAAAACATATGATACCTGTCCTTCTCTGACTGACTTATTTCACTCAGCATAGTACCTTCCAGTTCTATCCACATTGCTGCAATTGGCATGATTTCATCCTTTTTCACTGCCAAGTAGTATTCCATTGTATATGTAAACCACATCTTCTTTATCCATTCATCAGTTGATGGACATTTAGGCTCCTTCCATAATTTGGCTATTGTTGATGGATGGCTATTTTAAACTCCGGCTAAAGATCTGAATATCTTATCATTTTATTTTCATATGTCATTTTCCCCAAACATAATATTCAAAGGCACATTCAGATTTACATACACATGTTCCACTTATTGTATGCATTAGACCTGTGCCAGCAGAGGCAGAATATCTTCCTGTTTAAGTTTTTCAATTTGTGAATATATTTCGCTGCAGAAATGAAATATTTTACTATTCTATTTGAGTAAAGAAGTGGGGTTTTTGTTTGTTTTTTTACAAAAGGAAACTCTTATTCAAATAATTGGACTTAAAGTGCCATTCTCACGAGACCTCAGATGAGAGGGAGGGTGAGTGTCACTACAGTCTGTCCTCTGGCTGCTGGAGGAGCATCTGGTGACCCTTCAGTCACAGCTCAGGTCATGGCATACAGTGGGCAAATTTTTCCAGTCAATGTCTGGCAGGTGAGCTAATGAGTAGAAGGCAGTGGAGGTTACATCATGGGGGTGGAGAGAGGCTGACAGGACCAGAAAAAGTTGAGGAAGTGTGAGGAGCCCCAGAGACTCCCTGCTCACCTCAGTTTCAGAGCAAGCTATATGGTATCACCTCCAGCACATCTACTTGCTTACCTAACCTCATGCCCCACCCATCCCTGACATTTGACACTGAGCCGATTATATTTATCTTTTCACTCTCTGAAAAGCATGGGTTTCCAGGTCAATCATTCCCACTGATGGGATTACAAGGAGGATGTATTCTCTACACTCTCCAAGGACTCACTCAAGCAGTTTCTACCTCACTGCACCTAAATGCACTTACTTCTTACCCATTTGTTAGATGACAGGAATTCTTCTACCTGTAAAGTCCTTTTAGGCAGTTAATGGGAGTTACAATGTGATCCTAGAAGTATTACTATTATGTTGACTTAAGAATATTCTAGAATCCCAGGGCACCTGGCTGGCTCAGTCAGTGGAGTGTGTGAGTTTTGATCTCGGGCTTGTGAGTTTGAGCCCTACATTGGGTGTAGAGATTACTTAAACATAAAATCTTAAAAAAAGAAAATATTCTAGAATTCCAAATTGCTTTTTCCCTTAATTATCCCTGATTCTATACACTCAGGCTGAATTTCCACATATATCACTTTCTATCTTTCCCCCCTTTTTAAAAACATTTTATTTATTTTTGAGAGAGACAGAGAGAGCATGAGCAGGGGAGGGGAAGAGAGAGTGGGGGGACAGAGGATCTGAAGTGGGCTCCCCAACAACAATGAGTCAGACCTGGAGCTTGAACTCACAAACCATGAGATCATAACCTGAGCCCAAGTCAGACACTCAAACAACTGAGCCACCCAGGTGCCCAACACTTTCTATTTTCAAAGGCCCTGTAGTTATCTTCTGCTCTGTCTGATTTTTTCTGGAAGGGCACAGATGCATTTGCCAAAATTCTGGATTCAGAGCTACTTAAGAAGTTGCCATTTACTAGAAACTATTATGTGCCAGAAACAATTTCACATAAAAGACACACAAAACAAAGCCCCTTCTATCAGAGCAGTTGTGAACTAACAAAGGAACAACCACCTAGACAACTGGCAAGACTGAACTGTGTTCCATGTGCTACCAATGGTATAAACAGAAACTATACACACACATGAAAATGAGTGATTCCAGGGGGAGGATGGTTTTACAGGGGCTGCCCTTCGAGCTGTGCTATGACAGATGAAGTTTCATGGATGCCTGGTGGGAAAAGTGTAAAAGGGGGCAGTTTCTATGACCTCACAGGCAAGGGCAAAAGGAGGCAGAGGCCAGATATTGTGGGGACTTGTAGGTGGGTTGAAGAATTGTATCTCATTCTGAGTTCAAAGAGGAAACCAACAAAGAATTTAAGACACAGAGTAACATGATGTGGTATACCTGTAGTCAACCTGGACAGTTGGAAAGCTACTGTAGTTGTTTACTTGTCTTTTCTGTTACCCTCTAATGTCTCACTGCTGGGCATCTACCAAAGGCACCCTATTGTCTGGCTATATGCCCTCATGTTGGCCCCTACAACACTTTCCCCATGGACTACTCCAAGTTGTCAATTGCATCACCTGAGAAACCAACCCAGCTCCATCCCCAGTGGGAAATGGGCATTTAAACACAGCTTTGAGAGGTAAAAAGTTAGTGACTCATTGTGATGAGAATTTGAGTTATACAACTTACTTCCCCGTTCTGTACCTCAGCATCCTCACTTGTAAATGAAGGCTTATGACTAGATTAGCATTTTCCAAGACTGCATTCTGACTGTAGCTTCTGCCCTGGGATGTAAATGAACTCAAAGGAGCATTACTCCCACTCTTACAATGAAAAAGCCAAATTAACATCAAATTCATAACTTTTTTGGGGGACATCTGAGAGCTGAGGTTGCAGAACAAACTACTGGCCCAAAATATGAAGAGAGACAGACATCTACTGGGGGACAGGAGACCCAAACATCCAAGACTAATATCAAATGATCTAACACAACCATAATTAGAATCCTAGGAGGAGAGGAGAAAGAATAGGGGAGAAGGAATATACGAAGCAAGAAGTCCAAGAATTTCCCTAAATGAATGATAATATTAAACCACAGATTCATAAGGTTCAAAGGAAAAAAAGCTCACATATAGGCATATCACACTGAAACTACTGAAAATCAAAGACAAAGAGAAAATCTTGAAAGAAGATAGATAAAGAGAAACTATAGGGAAAAAAATGAGGATAAGAATTAGAGCAAAAATCTTATCAGAAACCATGCAAGACCATACACAGCAGAGAGACTTTTTTAAAGAGCTGAAAGAGAAAATATATCCAGCAAAAGAATCTTTCAAACATGAAGGAAAAATAAGAACCTTCCTAACAAAAATTGAGGGAATTAATTTTCAGCAGACCCACTACATAGGAAATGTTGAAATTTCTTCAGGCAGCGGGTGCTTGGGTGGCTCAGTTAAATGCCCCACTCTTGATTTTGGCTCAGGTCATTATCTCACAGTTCATGTGATTGAGTCTCGCATCTGTCTTTGCATTGATAGTGCTGAGCCTGCTTGGGATTCTCTCTCCCTCTCTCTTGGCTCCTCCTTGGCATCCTCATACACACACACACACACACACACTCTCTCTCTCTCTCTCTCTCTCTCTCAAAACAAACAAATAAATAAGCTTAAAAAAAAACAAAAAAAAACAAAAAAAAAACTTCTCCAGGCAGAAGGAACATGATAGCAGACTGAAACTTGGATCTGCACAAAGAAATGAAGAGTGCAAACGAGGAGCAGAAGGAATGTTTTGGACCTGATAAAGGTCAACTACAAGAATCCTAAGGCTAACTTGATGCCTAACAGTGTAAGATTGAATGCTTCCTCTGTAGGACTTCAACAAGGCCAGGGTTTTTCTCTAACTCAACACTGAACTCTGGAGTCCTAGCCAGTGTAATAAGGCAATAAAAAGAAATAAAAGAAATACAGATTAAAATGAAAGAAACTAAAGAGTCTGTGTGTGATTTTCTATATAGAAAATCTCAAAGAAACTAAAACAAACAAACAAAAAACACATAAAAACCCCTCCTGGAATTAGCAGGTGATTTTAACAAGGTTACAAGACAACAAGGTCAAGAAAAAACAAAACAAAACTGCATTTTTATATAAGCAATTAGAATTTGAAATAAAAAATAGAATTTACAATAGTAGCTAAAAATTATATCCATAGGTATAAATCTAAGGAAATATATTCAGAATCTATATGCTATATTTCATTAGCATGGCTCTTTAATCAGTACTGATAAAAGAAATCAAAGAAGATCTAAATATATGAAGAAAGTATGCTGTTTATAGATTTAAGGACTTAATATTGCTTAATATAATTACTGAATATTAATAATATTACTATTACTTAATATTACTAAGAAGCCAATTCTCCCCATTTTTGAACAATTTGAGTAACAAAAATAACCATATTATTGACTTATAACCCAAAGAAGAGAACAATTATCCATAAGCCTATACTAATATGAATAAATGACTGTATAAATTTTTAAAAAGGAAGAAAAGAAAATTCTTCTTTATGGAAAAATTACAACTAGTGAATGTGGAAAAAATGAGGGAAAAAGAAAACTGCCATTACAATGCCACAGTAAGAGTTGTTTCAGGGAAGATCTACCAATGAATGTTAAAGTCATGTGTAAAGAGTGATCAAAAGGTTCACACTCTGACTGAGTAATCTCACTTGAGAAAGTCTAACCTAAGGAAAGACTCCGTAATGTGACATGTCCATTGAAGATCTATTTGCAAAATTTAAAAAGGGAAATAATTTGTGATCCACACTAGGAAAATGATTAAACAAATTAAGCCATATGCACTCAATGGACAATTAGGCAGCCATGAAGAATGTAATTAATAGGGATGCCTGGGTGGCTCAGTCAGTTAAGCGTCCAAATTTGGCTAAGGTTATGATCTCACAGTTTGTGGGTTCAAGCCCTGCATTGGGCCCTGTGCTGACAGCTCAGAGCCTGGAGCCTGCTTCAGATTCTGTGTCTCTGCCCCTCCCCCACTCATGCTCTTTCTCTCTCAAAAACAAATAAACGTTAAAAAAAATTTTTAATGTAATTTATAAAGGCTATTGAATAGTAGAGAAAATATGTATTGTGGGATACAGAATTTCTATGACCATAGAACGTTTTAAAAATACAAAAACACTGAAATGAAATAAACCAAAGAAACATTTTTGTTATAGTCAAAACATTTTTTTCTATTTGCCACATAAAGTGGTTAAATTACCCTGATAACTTAAAAATATTTGGAAAGAATTCCCTTTTTATAAATATGAATTGTAGGTAATTTTGTTAATAATTAAAATTTTTTTTAATGTTTATTTATTTTTGAGACAGAGAGACACAGCATGAACGGGGGAGGGTCAGAGAGAGGGAGACACAGAATCCGAAACAGTCTCCAGGCTCCGAGCTGTCAGCACAGAGCCGGACGCGGGGCTCGAACTCACAGACCGTGAGATCGTGACCTGAGCCGAAGTCGGCTGCTCAACGGACTGAACCACCCAGGCGCCCCATTGTTAATAATTTAAATAGACCTTCAGGAGAAAGAGCTATGTCAATTACTTCTTTGTACCCCATAGTGCTTAGTTGTAAGACCTTATAATGTAGAATGATCTCAATATCTTCATACTGATTCATTATCAATATTCATAGCTATAGCAGGTGCATCAAGAAAGTATAGTGCTTGTTTCTCTTCACAGCTTTCATTTCTTCATTTCACCAGTGGAGAACCTGGGTTCCAACCCTACTTGGCAGTAATGAGGTGGTGCTCCTGTCTTTGTAAGAACAGTGTCAAAGGAGGCCTGCTAAGTTATAATATTTAACTAAGATCCAGTGTTTCCTAATATGATACCAAAAATGTCCAGAATAGAATAGAAAATAACTCATCACATCAAGAAGCAGGAAAATCTCTACTTACATAAGGACAGACACTCAACAGATGCCAACACCAAAATAACAGATGTTAGAATTATCTGACATGGATTTTAAAGCAGCCGTCATAAAAGTGTTTGAAACAAATGAAAAAGTGGACTCAGCGTCCCCCTGCTCCAAAATAGAAGATATAAAGAAGAGCCAAAAGGAACATTTAGAAATGAAATATACAATACTGAAATTTAAGAATTCAATGGATGGGTTCAAAAGCAGTATGGAGAAGGCCATGGAAATAATCAGAGAACCTGAAGACAGAACAATGGGAATTATATCATTTGAACACCAGAGAGAAAACAGATTGGATAGAAAAATGGACAGAGCCTCAGGGATCTACAGGACTACAACAAGATATAACATCCAGGAAACAGATTTTCCTTATCCTTTTCAGTTTATAAAGTTGTGTTTCACTCTTGAAGCAGAAATTATAACACTGCCAGATATCAATATATAAAGAGGAAATATTTAAGATAATTATAAATGAAGGAGGGTAAGGGGATGTAAAGGGAAGTAAAGTTTTACATTCCATTCAAACTGGTAAAGTGTCAACGGCAACAGACTGTGGATAAGGACATGTGTAGGACTTGTATACTAAAAACTATGAAACAGTTTGTTCCTTGAGTTGTCTTTTTATCTCCCCAATGTTCTAGACAAGATGCCAGAGAAAACAGCAACCTGGAACCATCAATAGGCAAAAATAAAGGAAGAAAAGAAGGGAGGGAAAGAAGGGAGGATAGAAGTGGGGGAGGAAGGAAGACAAGGAAGAAAAACTTGTTCTCTGTTTCATTTGTGTCCACAGAATTTTAAGTTATGGAGGTGACTAAGCAACAACATGGAGAGGCTAATGCCTTTAAAAGAAGATTTAGTTTACTTAAGAGTTTCCAAGATAAAGGGGCATGCCATACTACACAGGGCCACATGGGAAAAAACACTACTGTTGGGCAGGAGGCAGAAGGAGCACGGGGACATCCTGGGTCAGAGCCATTATTGGGGTTTCTGAGAGAAAGACAAGGCAGAACAAGGTAAACAGCTTAGGATCAGCAAGTTTGACTAATTATAGTGGGCTCTGGAATTAGGGGCTGGCCCTGGGCTGATTCAGGGCAGGAGGAATATTAGCTTGGTGTGTGGTAGTTTGATAAGGATTCAGGGTATGGATCTCAGGACAAGTATAAACCATTTTGGCCATTAGTTTGGACCTATAATGGAGGTCACAGCAGTGGCAACAACAGATCCTGGGTAGGTCAAGCCATGTTCTCTAATCCCCCTAAATGTCAGCAAGAGCAGGCTGATTGGCCAACAGCAGAGCCTGGGCAAGCTATAAACCCCCCCTGCAACACCTGCTTGGAACAGCTGGAACCTCTGCCTGCATAGGTGGTGTCAGCTGTCCTCGTGTGTCCTAGTCCTCTACCCAGCAGCAAAAGCAACACAGGACTGGTGTCTCCCAATACTCCACCTAACAGCAGAGAACTACCCAGACTCCATAGCTTCTGACCCTTCTCAGTGGCAGAAGGTGGCCTAGGTAGGCACTTCTCTCCTCCAATGGCAATGGCAGAGGTAGAGTAGGAAGCCCACCAGCACTGGGTTGTTGGTGAACAGGCCAGGGGAAGTGATCTCTGTCCTGTGAGTTGGGATTCCCACATCCTACCAAACAATGTCAGGCAGCCCAGGGAAGCCATTTCTGGACCAGGCAGACAGCACCAATAGTAGTCTAGGGAGAGTTTAAATAGAAGAATGAAGCAAACCAGAATAGTATTGCAAAATCTCAGAAAACTAAATTATCATTGGAATTTCAGCCAATAAAATAGGCCAGACTTACATGCTAAATCTAAATAGGGCAAATCTTTGTTTAAAGAGAGAATTTAAATAGGACAAGAGTCTCTTAACACTATCCAGAATGTCTAGGATACAACAGAAAAATCACTTGTCACCAAGAACCACAAGTTAAATGAGAAATCACAACTTAATTGAGAAAAAACATGCAGCTGATACTAATGCTGAGAAGAATCAAAACAATCTGGCAAAGATTTTGAAGCAGCCATCATAAAACTGCTTCAAAAGTATGAATACACTTGATACAAAAGGGGGAGAAAAAGAAGTTATAAAAAAGAACCAAATGGAAATCATAGAATAAAGAAGCATAATAATGGAAATAAAACTGAATGGATAGGTTAAACAGCAGAATGAGGGGGAACAGAAATAGAATCAGTGAACTTGAGAACAAGTCAATAGAATTCTGAACAGAGAGAAAGCATCCTGAAAAAAACTTCATAGCCTCAGAGGCATTTATGTCATTGAAGTCTTAGGAGGAGAGGGCAAAGGAAGAACTGAAACAGTTTTTAAAGAAATAATGGCTCAAATTTGGCCAAAGACATAAACTATAGATTCAAGAAGCTGAAAGAATCCTAAATAAGATAAATCCAAATAAACCTATGCAAAAATACATCATAATTAAGCCTCTGAAAACTAAAACCAAAGGGCAAAACCTTAAAAGCAATGAGAGAGAAATGAGGCATTACCTATAGAGAAATACCAGTTCAAAGACCAGCCTTCCCTTATCTAAAACCATGGAAGCCAGGGGCGCCTGGGTGGCTCAGTCGGTTAAGCATCAGACTTCGGCTCAAGTCATGATCTCATGGTTGGTGAGTTTGAGCCTCGTGTCAGGCTCTGTGCTGACAGCTCAGAGCCTGGAGCCTGCTTTGGATTCTGTGCACCCCTCTCTCTACCCTTCCCCATTCACAGTCTGTCTGTCTCTCTCTCTCAAAAATAAATTAACATTAAAAAAATAAAATATAAAACCATGGAAGCCAGAAGAAAGTGGTACATTTTTCAAGTGGTGTTAAAAAAATGTTCAACCACAAATTCAATATCCACTGAAACACCTTTACTAATAAAGGGGAAATCAAGATACAATCTCAGATGAAGGAATATTAAGAGAATTTGTCGCTAGTAGATCTTAAAGAATGGCTAAAGGAAATTCCCCAACAGAAAGGAAATAATTATAAAAGAAGTCTTGGAACCTTATAAAGGAAGGACAACAGAACAGGGAAAAATAGAGGTAAATATTATAGACTATCCTTCTCCTAATGAGTTTCTTAAAGCATATTTGATGGTTGAAGCAAAAAATTATAATTATCTGTTGTGGTGCTCAGTGTATATAGAGGGAATACTTGAGATAATTATATTTTAAAAGACAGAATGGTAAAGGGACCTAAATGGAAATCAAGTTATAATACTTCACTAGAAGTG
The DNA here is from genome assembly GCF_023721935.1 of Panthera uncia. NCBI lineage: Eukaryota > Metazoa > Chordata > Mammalia > Carnivora > Felidae > Panthera > Panthera uncia. The sequence continues at coordinate 111,187,488 of NW_026057584.1, forward strand.
GTAAAAAGTTTATACTGGTAGGCAGTTATTGGTTACATATGTACACTGTAATACTTTGAGCAACCACTAAGAAAACTATAGAAAAAAGATATACTCAAAAACAGTATGAATAAAATAAGATAAAATCCTAAAAAATGCTCAAGTAACCCTCAGGAAGGCAAGAAAAGAAAAATGGAGAAACAAGCAATAGAAACCACATAATAAAGTAGCACATTTAAGCTCTAAAATATTTATAATTCTTTTAAATGGAAATAGTTTAAATATACAATTTAAAAGACAGTGGATAAAAAAACATGATCCAACTGTATGCTGTCTAGGAAAAAAACTCACATCAAGCACAATATAGGTAGGTTGAAAGTAAAAGGATGGAACAAAGTATATCATGCTAACATTAATTTAAAAAAAAAAAGCAGGAGTGGTTGTATTACTATCAAGTAAAGTGAACTTCAGAGCAAAAAAAAGTACCAGGGGTAAATAAATGAAATTTAATAATGATTAAAAAATGATCTAACAAGAAGACCCAACAATCTTAAATGGTATACACCAAACAACAGAGCTTTAATTTACATGAAACAAAAGCAGAGCTCAAAAAAGAAATTGAAGTCTATAATTATAATTGGGGAATACAGAACCCACTATCAGCAATTGATAGAACTACTAGATGGAAAATTAGCAAAGATATAGAACAACTGAACAACACACTTAATCAACCAGATCTGACATTTATAACACACTCCACCCATCATGAGCAAAATACTTATTCTTTTTAATTAATTTATTTTTAAAAATCATGGTAAAATGGACATAACATAAAATTTACCATTTTAACAATTTTTCAGTGTCTAGTTCAGTGGCATTAGGTACATTCATACTATTGTGAGCCACCCCCACCATCCATCTCCAGAAATCACACATTCTTTTTAAACGCTCATGGAACATTAGCCATGACAGACCTTTTCCCAGGTCACAAAACAAACCTCAACAAACTGGAAATAATTGATATCATAGAGTATATTCTCTGTATTAGAATAGATACAACTAGATACCAACAACAGGAAAACAAGAATGTGTTCTCATAGTTGGAAATTAAACAACACATTTCCTTGGGTCAAAGGGGGAGTCGTCAAAGGAAGTTGAAAATGAAGTACACAGGAATGAATGAACATGGAAGTACAACCCATGGAAAACTAAAGCAGTGCCAACAGGGAAATTTATACCACTAGATTCTTATGTTAGAAAAAAGGAAAATTCTCAAATCTGTAAGTTCCTACCTTAAGGAAAAATAAGAACAAAATAGATCCGAAGCAAGCAAAAGGAAATAGTAAAAACAAAAATAGAAATCAATAAAATTAAAAATAGGACAAAAATGAAGAAATTCAATAAAACAAAAGAAATTGGTTCTTTGAAAACAAAAATCATATACCTTGATGAAGAAAAATCATTTGACAAAATCCAACACCCATTCATGACAAAAACTCTTGGCAAGTTAGGACTAGCAGAGAACTACCTCAACTTGATAAAGAACCATTGTGATGACTAATTTTATGTGTCAATTTTACTGGGCTAAGAGATGCCCAGATAGCTGGTAAAACATTATTTCTGGGTGTGTCTGTGAGGGTGTCTCTGGAAGATATTAGCATTTGATTCAATTGACTGAGTGAAGAAGACCCACTCTCACCAATGTAGCTAGGCATTAACCAATCCAGTGAGGGACCCACTAGAATAAAGTGAAGGAAGGGTGAATTCCCTCTCCTGAGCCTAGATGTCCATCTTTTCCTGCCCTTGAACATCAGAACTCTGAGTTCTCTGTCCTTTGCACTCCAAGGTTTACTCCAGTGGCCCCTTGATTCTCAGGTTTTTGTCTTGAGACTGAGACACCATTGGCTCCCCTGTCCTCAAGCCTTTAGTCTTGGACTGAATCATACCACCACTGGCTTTCCTGATTTTTTGGCTTGCAGATGGCAGATTGTGGAACTTCTCAGCCTCCATAACCTTCTGAGCTAATTCCTATAATAAATCATCTTTTTTACATATCTATCTATATCCTATTTCTATCTATATATATCACATCTCTCTGGAGAACCCCAATACAAGCAGCTACACAAAATCTACAGATGTGTCATACTGAATGGTGAAAGACTAAATGCATTACTTCTAAGGTTGGGTCCAAAGCAAAGATATCCACTCTTACTACTCCTATTCAATAGAAAACCAGTAGTTCTGCATAGGGACACTTGCACCCTAATGTTTATAGCAGCACTTTCAACAATAGCCAAATTATGGAAAGAGCCTAAATGTCCATCAACTGATGAATGGATAAAGAAGATGTGGTTTAGATATACAGTGGAATACTACTTGGCAATGAGAAAGAATGAAATTTGGCCATTTGTAGCAATGTGGATGGAACTGGAGAGTATTATGCTAAGTGAAATAAGTCATACAGAGAAGAGAGATACCATATGTTTTCACTCTTATGTGGATTCTGAGAAACTTAATACAGGACCAGGGGGGAGGGGAAGGGGGAAAAAAGTTACAGAGAGGGAAGGAGGCAAACCATAAGAGACTCTTGAATACTGAGAACAAACTGAGGGTTGATGGGGGGTGGGGGAGAGGGGAAAGTGGGTGATGGGCACTGAGGAGGGCACCTGTTGGGATGAGCACTGGGTGTTGTATGTAAGCCAATTTGACAATAAGTAATATATATTATATTTATATATAATATATATATAATTGTGTATATATATTATTTATGTATATATATAATTGTGTAAATATATAAATATATATAACTATACATAATATATATTGTGTATATATTATATATAAATGTATAATATATAATATATAAATAATATATAATATAATATATAATAATATAGAACCAGTAGTTCTGACCAATTCCCCCACCCTCCCAAACACAAACACACAAACATGCACACACATGCACACACACACACACACACACACTCAGGAAAAAGAAACAAAAGGCACACAGATTTGAAAGAAAGAAATAAAATAAAACTGTCCTTGTGGATGAAAAGATCGTCTGCTAAAAAGTCCCAAGGAATCTACAAAACATTCCTAGAACTAATAAAGGAGGTTCAGCAAAGCTGCAACATACAATATCAACATGCAAAAATCAATCACATTTCTATATATTAGCAGTGAACATGTAGAAATTAGAATTAAAAACAATACTATTTTTAATTACTCCAAATAAAACAAACTATTTGAGTGTAAACATAATAAAACATATGCGGCATCTATATGCTGAAATTTACAAAATGCTGATGAGAGAAATCAAAGAAGACGTAACTAGGTAGAGAGACATGTGTTCACAGATTCTAAGACTAAATATATTTAAGATGTCATTTTTCTCTAAATTGATTTATTGGTTTAATACAATTCCTATCAAAATCCAAGCAACGTTTTTATTTTTTAGATGTAGACAAAAATTTTTCTAAAATTTATATGGAAAGGAGCAGGATCTAGAATAGCTTAATAATAGTCTTGAAGAAAAGAATAAAGTGGGAGGAATTAACCTACCCTATATTAAAGCTTACTATTCTGCTACAGTAATCAAGATAGTTTGCATTTGCATTGAAACAGACATGTAGATCAATGGAATGAGAGATAAAACCAGAAATGGACCCACATGAAAACACCCAACTGCTTTTTGACAATGGTGCAAAAGCAACTCATAGGAAAAATAATACCTTTTTCAACAAATGACCCTGGAATTGGACATCCATTTGGAAAAAACAAACAACCAAAAAACCCCAAACCTACCCCCAAAAAACCCTGATCTAAACTTCACACCCTGTGAAAAATTAATTAAAATGGATCATGTACTAAAATGTAAAACACAAGGCCTTCAGGGAAAAAAAAGGAATAAAACAGGAGAAAATCTTTGGGATCCAGGGCTAGGGAAATAGTTCTTAGACTTGACACCAAAAGTCCCATCCATAGAAAGAAAACTTGATAAACTGGAACTCCATTAACATTTAAAAATTTTGCTCTGTGGAAAACTCTGCTAACAGGACAAAAAGACAAGCTACAGACAGAAAATACTTGCAAATCACATGTATGGCAAAGGACTAGTATCTAGAATATACAAAGAATACTCAAAACTCCATACAAAAAATGAAAATCACTTAGAAAATGAGATGCACTGATATTTCATTGAAGATGATATTCAGATGGGAAATAAGCACATGACAAGAATCTATTGGAATAGCAAAACTAAAAAAACTATTACAATATCAAATGCTGGTGAGAATGTAGAATAACTGTGTCATTCATACATTGTTGGTGGGAATATAAAATGGTGCAACCACTCTGGAGAATGGCTTTGCAACTATACTCATAAAACTATACATGCAACTAACATATGACCCAGCAAGTGTGTTCACATAAAAACCTGTCCACAAATGTTAATAGCAGATTTATTTGTAATAACCCCAAACTGGAAACAACCCAAATGTCCTTCAATGGGAAAATGATTAAACAAATTGTGGTAGACCCATAATGTGGAACACAACTCAGTAGTAACAAGAATGGACTATTATACCAAATAATAAATGGGCTAAATCTCCAGAGAATTACCCTGAGTAAAAAAAAAAAAAAAAAAAAAAAAAAAAAAAAAAAAAAAAAAAAAAAGCAAATCCCCAAAGGTTGTATACTATATGTACCTATTTGTATAACATTCTTGCAGTGATAAAAATCATGCAAATCAAGAACAGATTAGTGATTGCCAATAGTTAAGGATAAGTAATGGGGGCACTGGAGGAACATGGTGTGTTTATAAAAGGGCAACGTGAAGAAAACTTTTGGTTATGGAACTGTTTTATATTTTGACTGCGGTGGCAGGTACACTAGTCTACGTATGATAAAACTGCATAGAACTAAACACAAAGACAAACACAAATAAGTACAAGTAACTGGGGGAGATCTGATCAAGATCAGTGGAATATAACAATGTGAAAATCCTGTTTGTAATATATTACTATAGTTTTGCAAGATACTATTATTTGAGAAAATTGGGTAAAGCATCTGTGGGATTTCTCTATTATTTCTTACAACTGCATGTGAATCTACAATTATCTCAAAGTAAATAGTTACAAATTTAAATTATGTAAACTTATGATTAAATAAATTATATAAAAGGAGAAGTAATGAACACTTAAAACAAATAAAGAGAGAAAGAAAATTGTGAGAAATGCAGAGCCTCATCATCAACTAAAGATGTACAAATAGAGATGGCTCTATCTATCAGCATAGTGAGTGTTTTTCAGACCCCTGAGCCCAGGCTGTGTGGATATGATGACACTAGAATTCATCTTTGTTTCTTATAAAGTCTCCTGCAATGTGTAGTAAGAATGATTAACATTTTTTTGACATATGGAATTGGATTAAAATTTCTGGTCCAACAATTTCTGACTGGGGACCTTGAGAAACGGCATGCCCCTCAGTGCCTCACTTTCTTCATCTCCAATGACAGGGATGACTCCTTAAGAAGCCGATACACAGATTTAACAAGCCTATGTATAAGAATCTAGTACAGTTCCTGAGAACTACCAGGTACTCAGCAACATGTTAAATTCTTTTCTTAAAAAAAAAAAAAAATCCTATAAAGAAAGTACTACACTTATATAGTCTTAAAGGAACATTCTACCAAATAGTCAAGGATCAGATAATTCCAGTCTTACCAAAGAAGTGAAAAAAGGGATTATCCCTCATTTGATTAATGAAGATGAATTATATGAACACAAAAACTCAACAGAGACGGCATATCACACTTACTAATTTCACCCACGAACATAGATGCAAAAATTCTAAACAAAATATGAGCAAAACAAATCTGATGTAAAAAAAAGCACTTCATTATTACCACATAAGTAGATTAAGTTTGCAAACAACAACAACAACAAAAACAGGTTAAAGGGGAAACAAAACATAGCCATCTCAACAGAGTCAGAAAAAAAAATTGAAAATATTCAACATTCATTCCTTTTATCAAAATAGAAAGAGAAAGAAACTTCTAGATCTGATGAAGGGTATTTTAGAAAGCCTACAGAAAATATCACATTCAACCTCTGAAAGCACCTTTTCAAATTAGGAACAAAACAAGGAGGTTGCTATAACACTGTCAACATTGTACTAAAGATCCTATCCTGCACAAAAGACAGAAGAATCAAGAAAACACAAACATAATTCATTTTATTGTGCTTCACTTCATTGAGTTTCACAGATAACGCATTTTTTTACTAATTTAAGGATTATGGCAACCCTGTATTTGCAAGTTATCAGTGCCATTTTTCCAGTAACATCTACTCACTTCATGTGTCTGTCACATTCTGGTAATTCTCCCAATATTTCAAAGTTTTTCATTATTATTATATTTGCTTATGGTGATCTGTAATCAGTGATTATGATTTGATGAAAGCTCAGATTATGGTTAGCTTTTTAACCAGTATTTTGTTTTTGTTAAAATTTTTTTAATGTTTATTTAACTTTTAGAGAGAGACAGAGACAGGGAGACAGAGAGACACAGAATCCGAAGCAGGCTCCAGGCTCTGAGCTGTCAGCACAGAGCCTGACGCGGGGCTCGAACCCACAAACCGTGAGATCATGACCTAAGCCGAAGTAGGATGCTTAACTGACTGAGCCACCCAGATGCCCCTAACCAGTATTTTTATTGAACTTATTTTTTTAATTTACATCCAAGTTAGTTAGCATATAGTGCAACAATTTCAGGAGTAGATTCCTAAATGCTCCTTACCCATTTAACTCATCCACCCTCCCACAACCCCTCCAGTAACCCTCTGTTTGTTCTCTATACTTAAGACTCTCTTATGTTTTGTCTCCCTCCCTGTTTTTATATTATTTTTGCTTCCCTTCCCTTATGTTCATCTGTTTTGTATCTTAAGTATTTTTAAATTAAGATATGTACATTGGTGTGTTTTTGACATAATTGTAATACACAATTGATATAGTGTAAACACAACTCATATGCACTGGGAAACAAAAAAAAAATTCATTTCACTTGCTTTATTGTGATATGCATTTTACTGCAGTGGTCTGGAACCAAACCTGCAATATCTCCGAGGTTTCTCTGATACAAGAATTGTAAAGGAAGTGGGGTGCCAGGGTGGCTCAGTCGGTTAGGCGTCCGACTTCAGCTTGGGTCATGATGTCACTGTTCATGGGATCGAACCCCACATTGGGCTCTGTACTGACAGCTCGGAGCCTGGAGCCTGCTTCAGATTCTGTCTCTGCCTCTCTGCCCCTGCCCTGCTCACTCTCTGTCTGTCTCTCAAATATAAAATAAGTTAAAAAAAGAATTGCAAAGGAAGTAATGAAGTTACCATTACTCACATATATTCTCATAGAAATTCCAAAAGAATCTTTAAGTAAATTATAAGAATTAAAAAAAGATCAATATTATCAACTGAATTTCTATAATCTACCAAAGAATGTTTAGAAAGTGCAATTTAAAAAAGACATATTTTTTTTGGCTTAAGTTTTTATTTTAACTACTCTTAGTTAACAGTGTTATATTAGTCTCAGGTGTACTATATAGTGATTCAACACTTCCATACTTCACCCAGTGCTCATTACAAGTGCACTTCTTAATCCCCATCACCTATTTCACCTATCTCCGCACCCCTCTCCCCTCTGGTAACCATCAGTTTGTTCTCAGACCAAGAGCTGTTTTCTTGCGGAGCACCTGGGTGGCTCAGTCGGTTGAGCATCTGACTTCAGCTCAGATCATGATCTCATGGCTCGTGGGTTTGAGCCCCACGTCTGGCTCTGTGCTGACAGCTCAGAGTTTAGAGCCTGCTTCAGATTCTGTGTCTTCCCCTCTCTCTCTACCCTGCTCATGCTCTGTCTCTCAAAAATAAATAAACGTTAAAAAAAGAGTCTGCTTCTTGGCTTGACTCTCTCTTTTTGTCCCCATGCTTGTTTGTTTTGTTTCTTAAATTCCACATGAGTGAAATCATATCATAGTTGTCTTGCTCTGCCTGAATTATTTTACTTAGCATAATGCACTCTAGTTCCATCCATGTTGTTGCAAATGGCAAGATTTCATTCTTTTTGATTGGCAACTAATATTCCATTGTATATATATACCACATCTTTATCAATTCATCAGACGATGGACATTTGGGCTCTCTCCATAGTTTGGCTATTGTTGAAAGTGCTGCTATAAGCGTTGGGGGTGCATGTGTCCCTTCAAATCAGTGTTTTTGTATCCTTTGGATAAATACCTAGTAGTGCAACTGCTGGGTCATAAGGTAGTTCTATTTTTAACCTTTTGAGGAAACTCCATACTGTTTTCCACAGTGGCTGCATCAGTTTTAATTCCCATAAATAGTGCATATGCTTGCCAACAACTGTTGTTTCTTGTGTTGTTGATTTTAGCCATTCTGACAGATGTGACATGATAGCTCATTGTAGTTTTGATTTGTATTTCTCTGCTGATAAATGGTGTTGAGCATCTTTTCATGTGTCTGTTGGCAATCTGCATGTCTTCTTTGAAAAAAAAAGTCTATTCATGTATTCTGCCCATTTTTTAACTGGATTATTTGGTTTTGGGTATTGAATTTTATACATTCTTTATATATTTTGGATACTAATCCTTTATTGGATATGTCAATTACAGATATACTCTCCCATTCAGTAGGTTGCTTTCAGTTTTGTTGACTGTTTCCTTTGCTGTGCAGAGGCTTTTTATTTTGATGTAGTCCCAATAATTTATTTTTGTTTTTGTTTCCCTTGCCTCAGGAGACATATCTAGAAAGAAATTGCTATGGCTGATGTCAAAGAAGTTACTACCTGTATTCTCTTCTAGGATTTTTATGGTTTCAGGTCTCATATTTAGGCCTTTAATCCATTTTGAATTTATTTTTATGTATGGTGTAATAAAGTGGTCCAGTTTCATTGTTTTGCATGTTGTCCAGTTTTCCGAACATCATTTGTTGAAAAGACTTTTTCCCATTGGGTATTCTTTCCTGCTTTGTCAAAGATTGGTTGCCTATATAGTTGTGGTTTCACTTCTGGATTTCCTATTGTGTTCCATTGATCTATGTGTCTATTTTGCACAAGTACCATACTCTCTTGATCACTACAGCTTTGTAATATAACTTGAAATCTGGAATTGTGATGCTTTTAGTTTTGCTTTTTTTTTCCCCCAAGGTTGCTTTGGTTATTCGGGGTCTTTTGTGATTTTAGGATTGTTTGTTCTAGTTCTGCGAAAAATGCTGTTGGTATTTTGATACGGATTGCATGAAATCTGTAGATTCCTTTGGGTAGTATAGACATTTTAACAATATTCATTTTTCCAATCCATGAGCATGGAATGTCTTTCCATTTGTTTGTGTCATGGTCAGTTTCTTTCATCAGTGTTTTATAGTTTTCAGAGTATAGGTCTTTCACCTCTTTGGTTAGGTTTATTCCTAGATATCTTATTATTTTGGGTGCAATTGTAAATGAGATGTTCTTAAATTTATCTTTCTGCTTCATTATTGGTGTATAGAAATGCAAGAGATTTCTGTATTTTGATTTTGTATCCTGTGACTTTATTGAATTTGTTTATCAGTTCTAGCATAGAACTGGGGTCTATGGTATATATATATATATATATATATATATATATATATAATCTCATGCCATCTGCACATAGTGAAAGTTTTACTTCTTCCTTGCCAATTTGGATGCCTTTTATTTCTTTTTGTTGTCTGGTTGCTGCAAATAGGATTTCCAGTACTATGTTGAATAAAAGTGGTGAGAGTAGGCATCCTTGTCTTGTTTCTGACCTTAGGAGAAAAGCTCTTAGTTTTTCCCCATTGAGGATGATGTTAGCTGTGGGTTTTCATAGATGGCCTTTATTATGTTGAGGTATGTTCCCTCCATACCTACTTTGTTGAAGGTTTTTAGCATGAATGGATATTGCACTTTGTCAAATGCTTTTTATGCATCTAGTGAAGTGATCATATGTTTCTTATCCTTTCTCTTATTGATGTGATGTACCACACTGATTTGTGAACATTGAACCACCCTTGCAACCCAGGAATAAATCCCACTTGATTGTGGTGAATGACTTTTAAAAATGTATTGTTGGATTTGGTTTGCTAATATTTTGTTGAGTATTTTTGCATGTATAGTCATCACGGATATTGGCCTACAGATCTCTTTTCTAGTGTCCTTATCTCATTTTGGTATCATTGTATTGCTGGTCTCATACAATGAATTTGGAAGTTTTCCTTCCTTTTCTATTTTTTTTTTTTTGGAATAGTTTGAGATATGAATCTTCTTTAAATGTTTGGTAGAATTTGACTGTGAAATCATCTGGTCCTCAACTTTTGTTTGTTGGGAGCTTTTTTTTATTATTACTGAATCAATTTCCTTGATGGTTATCAGTCTTTTCAAATTTTCCATTTCTTCTTGCTTCAGTTTTGGTAGTTTACATGCTTCTAAGAATTTACTCATTTCTTCTATGTTGTCCTATTTGTTGGCGTATAGTTTTTCATAATATTCTCTTATGATTTTTTGTGTTTTTGTGGTGTTGGTTGTGATCTCTCCTCTTCTCATTCATGATTTTATTTGAGTCTTGTCCCTTTTTGTCTTGAGAAGTCTGATTAGAGGTTTATCAATTTTATTCATTTTTCTCCCCCAAAACCAGCTCCTCGTTTAATTGATCTGTTTTGTTTTTGTTTTTGTTTTTTAGTTTCTATTATTTATTTCTGCTCTAGTCCTTATCTCCTTCCTTCTTCTGGCTTTAGGCTTCATTTATTGTTCTTTTTCTAGCTCCTTTAGTTGTAAAGTTAGGTTGTTTATTTGAAATTTTTATTGTTTCTTGAGGTAGGCCTGTACTGCTGTAGACTCCCTTCTTAGAACTGTTTTTGCTGTATCCCAGAGGTTTTGGACCATTGTGTTTTCATTTTCATTTGTGTCCATGCCCTTTTTAATTTCTCCTTTTATTTCCTGGTTGACCATTGATTGTTTAGTAGCATGTTATTTAACCTCCAGGTATTTGTGCACTTTCCAGATTTTTTCTTATGGTTGACTTCTAGTTTCATAGCATTGTGGTGGGAAAATGCATGGTATGACTTTGATTTTTTTTTAATTTCTTGAGACTTGATTTTTGACCTGTTATGTGATTTATTCTGGGGAATGTTTCATGTACACTTGAAATGAATGTGTATTCTGCTCTTTTAGATTGAATGTTCTGAATATATCTGTTAAATCTGCCTGTTCCAGCATGTTATTCAAAGCCATTGTCCCCTTCTTAATTTTCTGTTTAGATGATCTATTAATGTAAGTGGGGTGTTAAAATCCCCTACTATTATTGTATTACTATCAATTAGTTCTTTTATGTTTGTTATTAACTGTTTTATATATTTGGGTGCTTTATGTTGTACATAAATATTTATAACCATTATATCTTCTTGTAACATAGTCCTCTTTATTATGATACAGTGTCTTTCTTTGCCTCTTGTTACAGTCTTTGTTTTAAAGTCTATTTTGTCTGAGGGGTGCCTGGGTGGAAGTTCAAGTCCCACATTGGGCTCTCTGCTGTCAGTGCAGAGCCTGCTTTGTGTCCTCTGTCTCCCTTTCTCTCTGCCCCCCCCCCCACTTGCATGTGCATGCTCTCTCTCTCTCTCTCTCTCTCAAAAATAAACATTAAAAAAATTAAAATAAAATAAAATCTTTTGTCTGATGTAAGTATTTCTACTCCATTTTTTTTTCGACATCCATTTGCATGATATGTGTTTTTCCATCCCCTCACTTTCAATCTGCAGGTGTCTTTAGGTCTAAAATGAGTCTCTTGTAGGCAGCATATAGGTGGGTCTTGTTTTTTTTTTTTTAATCCATTCTGTCACCCTATGTCTTTTGACTGAAGCATTTAATCCATTTACATTCAGAGTAATTACTGATAGATATGTATTTATTACCATTTTATTACTTATTTTGTGGTTGTTTGTGAAGATTTTCTCTGATCCTTTCTTGTAAAAGAGACAAATTTTTATAAAAGCAACAACAAAAACAGTACCTAAGAATATATATATATAAATTTGTCTAAGAGCTTCATGGAAAATTTTGTTTTTACTTTAAATGTAAAATTTCAATTTCAATTTAAAAGTTTATTGAATGACATGATAGGACTTCTTGTTCTGCCAAAGATTGAGCAGTCCCATTGCTCCCACATTCTCCCCCTTACAACTAAATAACTGTAGACACAAGACATAGTAAGTCTCTGAAAAGTGGGAGGCATAAGGTGGCTGTTTACAAACTTCTAGACTTAAGAAATGACATAAGTTCATTGGTTTCCTTATTGCCTCCCATATATATCAAAGAACTTCCAAACCTGAACTTACAACAGGCTCAGACAAAAACAGCCCTAAAAAAAGGGCCAGGACAAGGGCAGCCTCACAAAAGAATACCAGTGAAAAACACAGTTCCTTTGTTTCAGCAAGGTGAGTGCCCAGATGATATTCCACTGCTCCCAGGAAGCAGGTGGCACTCAAGTTTTCTCATCTGTGGGTATTGCCCCTGGTGGGCAGTGTCAGTGATCCCAGCAGAAAGAAGATCTCCTGTTCAGTGGAAGCAGGTGGTGCTCTGACTGCTCTGCCATCCGAGTGCCAGCAGGGTGCTGGACCTTAACCCCAAAACAGTAGCAATCAGACTTAACAAGGCAGAATGAGGAGGACGTAATTACCACCATGCTTCACCACTACCTCCCCCAACCAAGCCTCTACCCTGCCCCAGCATCACTGAGGTGGAAGGAGTGGTGAAAGGTTGGCTTGTTGGCACTTTGTTTACCCTTCCTCACCCTTCCCCTTCCCATTTCTTCTCTGGTATCATTATGGCCCAGCTGGGAGCTAAGCTTCCACCCCTCTCTGAAGCAACAGCATGGTATGAGTCAGCCCTCTGCTTCCCCTTCTTGTCCAGGCAAAGAGGCAATGTCAATGTTCCATTTTTATTGGGGTGTTATTGTTAAGGTCCAGTGGGAAGATGAACATTACACATCCACCATGCCCTAGCAGTACATCTTAACTGGGGACTGCCTACTAAAAAAGGAAAATTAAATAGGATCCAGAGTCTTATAATATCCAAATTTCCTGGATACAACTGAAAAATCACTTGTCTTTCCAAGAGCCAGGAAAATCACTACATGGATGAGAAAAGACAATCAACAGATACAAACACCAAGATGACTCAGAGGTCAGAGTTATTTGACAAAGAGTTTAAACCGGCCATCATAAAAATGCTTCAACAAGCAGTTATGAATTTTCTTGAAACTAATTAAAACTAGAAAACCTCAACAACAGACAAAACAAGATAACTTTTTTTTTAATCGATGAATAAGAAACAAAAAGGGGCACCTGACTGGGCTTAGTCAGTAGAACAGATGATTCTTAATCTCAGGATTGTAAGTTCAAGCCCTATGTTGGGCATGCAGCCTATTTAAAATAATAATAATAATAATTTTAAAAAAGTAAAAAAGACAAAAGGACCAAATGGAAATTATAAAACTGAAAAATACAGTAACAGAAAGAAAAAATCTGCCAGATAGACTCAGAAGCAGAGGAGAGATGACACAAGATAGAATCAACAAACACTTGAAGACAGATCAATGGAATTTTCCCAGTCTGAACAATAGAGAGAAAATAGGTTGTAACAATATTAGCAGAGTCTCAGGGAAACATGGGATCATAATTAAAAAGCTAATTTTGTATCACCAGACTCTCACAAGGAGAGGAAAGACAGCATAGTCCTGAAAAACTACTTGAAGAAATAATGGCTAAAATGTCTCAAACATGGCAAAAGACACAAACTTACAAAGATTCAGAAAGTTGAGCAAACTCCAAGTAGAATAAACGGGAAGAAATCTATACCAAGACACAGCATAATTGAATTTATGAAGACTAAAGGCAAAGAAAAAATCCTGAAAGCAGCCAGAGAGAAATGGCATACTTTTTAGAGCAAACACAATATGAATGATAGTGGATTTCTCATCTAAGACTATGGAGGTGGGAAGAAAGTAGGTATTTTTCAAGAGCTGAAAGGAAAAACTTGTCAACTGAAAATTCTACTTCCAGTGAAAATGGAATTCTTTCAAGAATGAAGAAAAAATAAGGACATTAGAGAAGACATATAAATGGAGAGAGATGCCATACTTATGAATCTTAATAATTTGGCCATGACTGGAGGGCCCTAGAGCACTGATTCATGATCTTTAATAGGGTTACTTAGTAATGCTATGAAACATCTACCCAGCCTTGTGAACAGACGTAGTCCAGAATATCACTAAAGATAAGGAAGAAACAATTGAGGTGAATCAGAATGAGTGACTCTCCAGCAATGCCTGATATTCCTACTTGGAGACTTCTTATTTTTGGTATCTATTAAAATCACCATGTATTTATGAAGTTTCTTTAAAAATTCTATATTTCCTACAGAGCCCAGGCCATTTTATATAAATACCAGGAGACTCACATGATCTCTTTTTCCTTTGAACATATGTAAAAATTATACCACTATCTAGCGTAAATTATACACATTTATAGGGCATCTTGTTGTATTTGTAGGGAATTTTGGTTATATCATTAATGACCTTTAATGGTTATTTAATTTACCATATATATTCTTCCACATAAATTCTTTGATGAAAGGGTCTATTTCTAGTTCATTGTTTTAATACTGAATACACTGTGACCGGCAAATAGAAGGTGCTCAAAAAAAATCATGAATAAATGCATGAATTAACTGAATATTCTACTTTTTCAAATTCCATATAATGCATATACTATTGTTTAACATTATCTAGATCTAGGGAATACTTTCTTGATTAATACATAAATGTGCCTATTGGATACTTAGTGTCCTAAGGACAGCAAATTTAATTCCGTACCACATTCCAACTCTCACTGACTGGTAATGCCAGAAATACAATGTTAAGAAAGATTCTAAGTCCACCTCTGAGCCTAGACAACATGAATGCCATGCTCACAGCAAGATTTGCTGGGGGTGAGGGAAGAGGGAATGTTCTATCCCTTGCCCCAGCCCTTAATCTAATTAAAACTATATCCAGGGGGAAAGTATATTGTTTATATGGATTGCATTGACATTTTAAAATTTTTTGAAAATATGTTTTTATTTCCCTAAAGAAAATGTTTTTCCTTTCTCTCACTCATTAAGTGTGCACTTAAGCATATGTAATGGGAAGAACAAACCCTTTGGGGCTCTGCAGACTTGGGTGATCACCACTGCCCTGAAATTCTTCTCTATTTCCAGCAAACACTCTCCTGTTCCCCACAAGGCTACTTCAGACCTTCCTGCTACCCAGTTCTCCTACTCCATCTCTTCTCCTCTCTTTCAGAAGACAATCTGACTACCTCCTTCATAGAGACCACAACATTGTCACTCAGGAGTACCTTCAATTTTGTTTCCTCCTTTACAGGACCTGCAGTGTCACACATCCCTTCCTCCTACCTAGTCCCACTCCATCCTTCCTGTATGTGTTCCCAGTCACATCTTCTCCTGCTTATCTAGGGCCCTCTAAACTCCAACAATTATCCTGTCTTTTCTGTATGTTCACCTTTCCACTGGCTTCCTCTCAATAGCACTTAAACATAAACTTCATTCTCTCATTTAAAATACACACCCCCAACTTTCTTGACCTTGGTTCCCTCCAGCTACCATCCTTACCTCATGTGTCACTCTTTAATGCACTGCCACCTGATCCTATCCACCATCTATGGGTAATATTCTTAATAGGTCACCAGTGACCTTGCTGGTGCTAAATCCAATGGACGTTTTTGGTCTTCATCTAACTTGACCTTTCAAAAGCACTTGGCTTCAAGTTCTTTCTTGAAACCCTATTTCTTTGGCTCTGGGCCATGGTGCTTCCCTGGATTTCTTTTTTCTACACCTGCTGCTTCTCCCCACTTTTCTGGCTTCCCTTTCTCCCTCCCACCATTGAGAATAGTTTCAATCATTCACGGATGACTCCCAAAGCTTACCACTATTCTAGAGCTACCTATGGGGCATCACCACTCACTGTCTCACAGCCACCTCAAATTGTTAAACATCTCTAAAAACGGCTTATTGTCTCCAATTCTTCTGTCTATCCTTCCATCTCTGTGAATGGTACCATTTTGCATTTAGTCAGCTAAGCCAGAACCCGGGAATCACTCAGAACTTGGTACCTCTCACACTGAATCCCACATTGTATCACATTCACCTCTCTCCCTCACACTGGTATTTCCACATTTCAAACCATCATCATCTTGCTTGGATTACCACAACAGCCTCCTCATTGGTGTGCCACCCTCCTTTTAGACATAATCCTGTCCATGCCCACAGTGCTATCAGACAACCTTTCAAAATGAAAATCTGATCATCTCAGCTCCCAGCTTAGAGTCATTGGTGGCTCTCTCATCTGTCCTTCCACTGCCCTGTTCTTGGGCTCCCTGAAGTGAATTCCACAGGCTGACAACAATGAGCCACTGCACAGCACATGTCTATGCTATTCTTCCTTCCATCCCTTACTACATTCTACTCGTCACATCAGGCTCAACTTAGATATTCTTCCTCCAGGAAGCTTCCCCTGCTTCAATTAGAGAGATCTCCTGAGTATGCCACAGCACTGTGCTTACTCTCCTTGTAGCATTCATTAGTTTGCATCATAACTGCCTGTTATCAATTCTGATTCCCTCATTCGAGTTGGAAGCAAAAGGAGAGCAGGAGGCAGAATTTTTGCCCCTAGTATCATGCCCATAAATATGTTACATGACAAAAATGATTTTGCAGATATAAATAAGATAATCAGTTGATATCAAGATAAAGAGATAACCCCGGATTATCTGGGCAGGCCCAAAGTAGTCATATGCTTAAAAGCAGAAGAAGGCTGTGAGATGGGGCAGTAGGCAGAGAGATTCCATATGTGGCAAAGTTCGGACACTCCCTCACTGGCTCTGCGCTGGAGGGGATATGCACAAGACGAAGCTGTGGTAAAGAATTCTATAAGTCGGGGAGAAACTGTGAATGTGAGATATGTGTATATGTTTGAGAGTGGGGGCAGATTTTCTAGGGTGAGCACCCTCACATCAAACTGAACCCATGTCATGCTATAGCCTGGCAATCAAACAAATACAATGTGCATAGTGGCTAACATCAGTCTTATCACCAGGACGGCATTTGTGTGAGCCAGAACCCTCTCCCATACTCTTGACTCTGCTTTAGTCCAGAGAAAGCAGCAGCTTCAGTCTGCAGCTTCTCATTGCCTATCATTTCCCTGTTTTCTCATTACTCCTTCTTCTCATGGGTGTGTCCAGGCTCCTCCTGGGGCCTTGAAGGGTCTGTCCAGTCAGAGTACTTACCTATTGCACCTGAGAATCCGGACTTCCCTCTTCTCTCTGACCAACTCATCAACCTATTCAGGGTTGCCACTTCTTGAAGCTCTCCCAGACCCAAATCCCACAATTACATATTCCTTCTATCATTTTTATTTCATTCATTTACCATCTGGTGTACAGTCTCTGCTCCATGCCAGGCTCTGTGCTCGACACTAGGAATATACTGACAAATACAGAGTTAACTCACCCCTCCACTATCAGTTCCCTGACCTGGGAAAGTGATATAACTTCTTTCACCCTGGGCCCATACCTATGGAAGGCCTCCCTCCCAGGCCTGCAGTAGGACTTGAAATAGTGTGTGTAAACATGTAGCACACTGTCCAGAGCTCAAATGGGCTTTAGTTCCACCACCCCTGCTGCACAGAGCTTAGCTACATCTATGTCTTACCTTCACATCCAGGACAGTATTCAGAAGATCTGTCTATGCTCCTGACCTAGCTAGGGCTCTCATCTGGGTACATAATAGCATTTTTATGTTCATAGCACAGGAGAAAAATGGGGATAAAATGAAACTACTCTACAAATAAAAGAAAATGCTGTTTTTCCTGTTTGTATGTTTCTTAAAGTGTATTTATATATTCTGAGACAAAGAGACAAAGAGCATGAGCAGGCGAGGGGCAGAGAGACAGGATTCCAAGCAAGCTCCGTGTTGCCAGTGCAGAGCCCCATGTGGGGCTCAAACTCATGAAACCGTGAGGTCATGACCTGAGCTAAAATCAAGAGTCAGATGCTTAAGCGGCTGAGCCACCCAGGCACCCCTTCCTATTTGTATATTTAAATATTAATCTTAGCATGCATATGTATACCCCTCTATTCTGCCTCGACTTGTATGTTTCTTCTGGCATGTTCACTGTACAGTTAATATAAAGATTTATTTAGGGGTGCTTGGGTAGCCCAGTTGGTTGAGCACTGACTTCGGCTCAGGTCGTGATCTCACAGTTTGTGGGTTTGAGCCCTGCATCTGGCTCTGTGCTGACAGCTCAGAGCCTGAAGCCTGCTTCGGATTCTGTGTCTCCCTCTCTCTCTGCCCCTCCCCTGCTTGTGCTCTGTCTCTCTCAAAAACAAATAAACGTTAAAAAAATTTTTTTTTAAGTTTCATTTAGTTGCTTAAACATAAAAAAAATAGCTAAAATAGGTCCATTGTACTTGACAGTTTGTAATCTTTGTATTCATTATCTCATTTGATCTTTACAATTACTTGTGAATTACATTACCCTCAATTTTGAATTAATAGTAGCATGATGTTTCAAAAAATTAAGACTCTGCTGTCAGAAAGAGCTACCACTTAGTTTTGTGTCTGAGGGTAAGGCATCAGACTTGCCAAACTTAAGTTTCCTGATGTGTAAGACTGAAGGAAAAAATGTCATATTGTGTATGTGTGTTTGTGTGTCAAATGAAATAGTAGGTGTAAAATGTCCAGCAAATAGTAGACATTCAAGAAATATTAGATCTTTACCTCTTTTATTTTATTTTATTAAAAAAATTTTTTTTAATGTTTATTTCTTTCTGAGACAGAGAGAGACAGAGCATGAGTTGGGGAGGGGCAGAGAGAGAGGGAGACACAGAATCAGAAGCAGGCTCCAGGCTCTGAGCTGTCAGCACAGAGCCCAACGTGGGGCTTGAACTCACAAACTGTGAAATCATGACCTGAGACGAAGTTGGTTGCTCAACTGACTGAGCCACCCAGGCGCCCCTACCTCTTCTATTTTAAAACTAACAGAATTGAAGCTGGGGAAAAGTTAAGCAACTTGGTAGCGTGGTCAGAACTCAAGTCCATGCCTCCTGCTTCTGGGTTTAGTGCCCTTCATCCTGGCTCACACTGACCTAGTCATTCAGCCCCCACACTTCCACATTGGAAAGAAGGTCTTTCTGTGGCAGGAGGATAACTAACAAACATTCCTTAACTTGCAGTCAGCAGCTTCTGCTCACCTAGTAACCAACAATCACTTATGCAAACACTGCTTGTCCTTTGTTTCACAGGAGGCAAATGGCACATACATTTTTTTGAGTGTGCTGTAGTTAAAAACACAGAGCCATGTTTAATGATGGGCTGGAAGTACAGTGCCGCAGAAATGTTTTCATCCTGGTAGCATTAGGGGATGGGAGCTAACATTTATGGATTTCACTGTGTCTTATGGTCTTCCTTTCATTGAAATTCCACAGGAACTACATTCTTCTGTCCTTCCCTAGTCTGGTGATCAGGGCCAACAGGCTAACAATAATTTATTCCTACCATATGCCAGGAATTTTACCTGTGCTATCTTATTCAATCCTCACCACCCTGGAGGATGACTGCCACTATTCCTATAGAGACTTAAATTCTACTGAACCAGCAGACAGTCCCTGGCATGAGCAGCCACCAGTGTGGACCCATATGGAGCTGGGGACTGTTGACCCTGGATGCTGCTAGATGCAGACACCTACCCTCATGGTCTCTGGTCTACAACTTAGGCTTCAGAGGCTCATTCCTGAGCCCTTTTACCACGAGGCCTGAGTTTTCTTTGTTTGCCAAATGTACCCTCACTTGGTAAGTGATAGTTGGTTCTAAAATATCCTTAATGTGTTGTTTAATTTTATGTGTCAGCTTGACTAAGCTAAGAGGTTCCCAGATAGCTACTGAAACATTATTTCTAGATGTATCTGTGGGGATGTCCCTGGAAAAAATTATTAGTGTTTAAATGTGTACACTGAGGAAAAAATTATTGGGCTCATCAATGCAGGTGGATATCATCTAATTTGTTGAGGGCTCAAATAGAACAAAAAAGTGGAGGAAGGGGGGATTCACTCTCTTAAGTTGTGATGTCCTTCTTCTTCTGTTCTTGAACATCAGTGCTCCTGGTTTAGTGATTTGGACCCAGGACTTACACCATCAGTCCCCCAATTCTCTGACCTTTGGGCTCAAAATGAATGACACCACTGGCTCCCCTGGTTCTCCATATTGCAAATGGCATATCATGGGACTTCTCGGCCTCTGTAACTTCAGGTGCCAATTCCTATAATGAATCTCCTTATATATATTTCTACATATCCTATTGATCCTGTTTCTCTGGAGAACACGAACACAATTAATATAGAAAAAATGTGAAAACTGCCAGTGTTGGTGGAAGCAGTATAATAAAAAGAAATGGTACTCACATCCAAGCTCTGATGTGTGTTTCCTGTGGGTCAGTGAACCATCCTCTCTAAGCCTCACATTTGCTACCTGCAAAATGAGGCAGCCTCGTGCTGTCATTGTAAGAGTTAAATTAGGTACCCAAAAGATAGTATGTGCTCAATGAACAGTAGTTGCCTTCCCATGTACACATACTGTCCATATGCTATAGGCCCTGCATAGTTAAGTACTGTAATGGTCCTGAGTCACTGTTGCCAGGAGAATGGTTTCTGATTGGACCCCAACAAATAGGAGGCTCTCCCTGTCTACTCCATATAAAATCTCTCCCATTCACAAGCATGGAAGGTTCTATGTAACATAAGGAATTATAAGACTATGCCATTTCAAGTATTCCAGAAAAAGAGAAATAACAAAAGGTCATTTATTAACTTATATATTAAGTACCATATTTTTCCGGTGCCTTAGATTAAAAACTAATTAAAAAGACTATATAAAAACAAAACCCTATAATTCAGTGTAAAAAGAATACTAGTCTTTTAAATAAATGGTACTAGAAGTATAATCATATGCAAAAAATGCAAAATCCAAAACTCCCTCTACCTTACACCATATATACAATTAAGTCAAAATAGATCATATTCCTAAGTATTAGAACTAAACCATAAAAATCTTTAAAATAAATATAAGAAAATCTTTTTCATCTTGGACTAGGCAAACATGATGTAGTCATACAACACGCAAAGAAAGTGAAAATCAAACTTCATCCAAATTTAAAAATTTTGCTGTTTAATCGTCACTGTTAAAGAAATGAAAAGGTAAGCCACAGACTGGGAGAAAATATTTGAAAAATATACATTTGACAAGCATTGTATCCAGACTATTTAAAGCACTCTTATAGCTCAGTGGTAAGACAAACAACCCAATAAAAAATGGGCAAAAAATTTAAACAGACACTTCACCAAGAAAATTATGCAGATGGAAAATGAGCATGTGAAATGGTGCCCAACATCCTTAGTCATTAGGGAAATGTAAATTAAAACCACAGCTCTTACACACTGCTGATGGGAGTGTAAAATGGCACAGCCACTGGGAAAGAGCTTGGTAGTGTCTTATAAAGTTAAACATACACTTACCATGCAACTGGCAATTCGACTCCTATGTTTTTACAGAAAAAACAACTGAAGCATATATTCACACAAAGATTTGTAAGCAAATATTCACAATAGACTTATTCATAATAGCCAAGCTGGCAACAATCCAAATGTCCACCAACTGGTGTATGGTAAACACACAGTGACATCACGGAACATGACTCAGCCACGATAAGGTAATGGACTTTTCACACTCACAACAACATGGTTAAATCTCATAAGTGTTCCACTAAGTAAAAGAAGTCAGACACCAAAGGCTACCTACGTTACCATTTATGTGAAAGTCTAGAAGAAAGGGATACTCGGTGTGGGAAGGGGATTTACTAGGTAGGGGCAGAGCAGAACCTTTTCAGGGACTAGAAAGGTTCTATATGATGGCTATAGGGAATATTATGCAACTGTACACATTTGTTAAAACTTTTCAGGGAATAGAAAAGTTCTATATGATGATTACAGGGAAAATTATGCAATTGTATACATTTGTTAAAACTCATTGAACTGTACATTTATAAGTGGTGAGTTTATTATATATAAATTATACCTCAATAAAGCTAATTTTAAAAATCTATGTTGTAATCTTTAGGATAGTCAGGGAAAGAACCACGGAGGAAGCTAATGGAGGAGAAAGGTGCATACATATAAACAGAGGTTCATCTGCTGAAGAGGATGTGAACTGGCTAGCCTGACACCATGGGACAGGGCAGGCCATGCAGGCAGCCACAGAATAGGACCCTGGGAGAAGCAGCAAAACCTGGAATGGATGAAACTGTTAAAGATTTTCACCAGTTCTTCCCCTCCAGAGAAAAGTGTTTTTTTTTCTAAAAATTAGAAAGGCAATAGATGGTTCATTGTGCAAACAAAACAATAAAGCAGAACGATATGAAATGACAGTAGAATGCCCTATCCCAGGACTCCCAGCCCTTGCCTCAGAAGTGACCTCTGGGGGCAGGGCACACCCCTCATCACACTGTCCTCCTGTTTCCTCTGCAGGTGGTTCCTCAGTGGTTCTTTAATGAAAAAGGACTGAAATCCACTCCTGGATTTAGTTTTCAATCCAGGGGTTCAGAATTCATTGAACAGTCCTTTGTATTCCTCATAAAATCTCAAATCTCACTTCTGTAGGGATCATACCAGGAGTGAATAAGGCCTTTCTGACCACTCACTGTAGGTACAGAAATCAAGCAACAGTTCTGGGTGGGCAGTGGGTGAAGCAAAGAGCATGAATATGTATGTAGATAACATCCTTACGGCAATTTCTGTGTTTCTATGTAACTAAGTTAAAGTTCAATTTAGTTTAATAAACAGATTTTTTTTACAGAAAATAATCACATCCATAGCAAATTGACACATATATCCAGTTTGTAGCACACAGTTTCAAAATTCTGAAACTATATTCAGTGACCAGGTGTACTCATACAGGGTCTATCTGTGCCCTATCATGGCTTCAGTGGGCTGTGGGTTGGCACACTCTTCATACCCAGGCACAGCAGGGCAGGGCAGGGTAGGCTGCAGGGTTCTGAGAACAGTAACAGGACCATCTAAACTCTGAATTTACTCTCCCATCCAAATCTCTCAAAAAATGTTTTCCCAGACACAAGACTAGTCTCCCCTCTTAGAAGTACTTGTGGCCCTTTCTTACCTGTTAAGTCCAGCTGTCCTGGAACACAAGTAAACCAAGTTGTGGCCTTCGCCAGCAGAGAGCCTTCTGCAGAGAACTGGGGAACATGCCTGGACTGGGCAGGGAGGGAGGCCTCGTGAAGTTTGGAAAGAGCCTCCGGGTACCTGCAATGCTAACACGTGCTTCCCTAGGCCCATTCTGGTTGGGCTGATTCACCAGGTGGGGCCACAACACCTGATGGATAAAAACGGAAGCACAGGCTTTCCTTCCTGAGCTCCACCCTCTGGCTCTGTGGGACTGAGTCCTGAAGGCAAGCAGGGAGGAGATTATGTCTCCCCACCCTGCTGAGGCTACACTGACTGGCATGGAAGACTGAGCAGCTCAACCCAATTCAACACCCTAGTTCCTGAGGCCATGCTCTGTTCCCGGTATTGTGCCAGGCTCTAAGACCAGCCAGAACAAAGCAGAAGAGAGCCAAGGCTGGCACAAGGTGAATTATTAAAAAACAGTGAAGGGCAGTTTATAATCAGGTGGAATATATTCATCCTCCATAATTCAATAATTTATTCAAACATTAATTTGTTGATACATACTCTGTGCCAGGTTCCATGCTAGGTAATGAAGATATAAAGATAAAAGACCCCGTGTTAACTCTTAGGGAAGTCAGCACAGAAGTTGAAGCAAAAAAGAAGGCAGACAATTATAAGGCAAGTGATGAGTACTGGATTGCCCAATGCAAAAGTTTGGTGGGACCTCCCAGGTAAGTAAGCCAAGGCAGACAGGAGCAGCTTTCTGAAGAAGAATGCATGTGCTAAACTTTGAAAGATGAGTTGAAGTTCAGCCAGTAGATATAGGAAGGCACCACAGAGGGGAAATCTGGTGTTAAGGATATACTTGTAGGAGAAAACATGCCATGAAATAGAGTCATTTAGCACAACTGGAACATTTATTGGGAATGGCCAGAAAAAAAGACTCAACTGGAAGGCAGGAGCCAGGATGCAAAGGGTTTTGTATGCCATGCTCAGGGTCTGGCCTTGACCTACAAGTCACTGCTTTTAAATAAGAAAGTAAATCAACATATTTTTGGGGTGAGGAACATCCACTCTGGGAGCCATGTTAGACACAGACATCCAGACATTGAGAATGAAGGCAGGGAGGGTAGTGCCTATGCATGGACCTCAGAGGCAGGTCCAGTGGCTACAGAAAATTCCCTGGAGGAGGTGGGTCTTAGGTGGGCTGTTGAATGCAGCAGAATCTGCACAGGCCTCAAAAAGGAGAGAGGAGGCTAGAAGTCTAGGAGGAGAACCTGTGGACAGATGTGCATTGCGGGTTGGGGTCTACTGCTGCTCATTGGTGGTGGTGAAGAGCTGACCTGTCTGCTGGTTCTAGTCTTCAGTCTACCACTAGTGAGCTGTTTGCTGCTGGGCAAAGTTTATGGGTACCCAGCTTCTATTTTCTCCTGAGAGGAATGGTCTAGAAGAGGTTATAGTCAATAACCTTTATCTTAAATTTGGGGTACAGGCTCGGTAAAGCCTGGAAAAGTTATTTGAGGTAATGGTAGAGGGCAAAGGTAGGATGAAAATGCAGCTCTTCATTGACCCATTATATTCCAATGACTTTACCTCTGTGTCCCATCCACCCACTCATCCCACACCTGTATAGGGGCCAGATAACAAGGCAGTGCCCAGTGAATGCCTGCTAGATGACAGTGGGCTGACTGGCTGTGTTGTCTCCGGTCATAATGTACTGGAGCCACCTACAGGGAGCCACTCACCAGGTCATTCACTCCACTGTCCTCTCAGAAACATTTTCCCAGTAACAGGGTTGGCAGCCTCCCCTTTAAGAGTTGCCATCACATCCTAGTGAGCCAGTTCTTAGACCCTCTCATCTACCAGCATGGCCCCAGGTTTGTCACTGAAACCAGCAGTTGTGCATGAAACCCACCAGAATGCCAAAATCAGGGAGTGGTATAAGAAGACCTAACTCTTATGGTGAGAAAAAGCACTGAGGCTGATCTTGGTACCTTTCCTTCTTTGTCAATCCAAAGAGCTTTTTATCCCAAATGAAGACCCATTTCTCCTTATAATCCCAAAGTCCTCATAGGTCTTACCTACTTGCTATACTTAACAGGTCCACACCTACTGCATAGAATAGGAAAGCAACCAAGAAAATCCATTCACTCAGGTGAAGTACCTGATTGCAGGCACCTCCCAAAAAGCAGATGTAAATGGAAATGAGTAAAAGAGTCTTGTGAAAGAAGCACAACCAAGGACTTATGGCTTTCTTCAATGGTTATAATTTTGGCAAGAGTCATATCTTGTCAGCATGCACAAGGAGGGGTCAAGGTTTTGTCTGTCTTAATCACATCTATATCCCTAGCACTTAGAACCCTGTCTTATATACAGGAGCTGTTAAAAAAATATTTGAATAAATGCATGAATTTGGAATGATATAGGCTGTCTCACATACATTGCACCAACTGCCATTTAAATTAAAATTTGGGGGCACCTGGGTGGTTCAGTCGGTTAAGCATCTGACTTCAGCTCAGGTTATGATCTCACAGTCCATGAGTTCGAGACCCATGTTGGGCTCTGTGCTGACAGCTCAGAGCCTGGAGCCTGCTTAGGATTCTGTGTCTCCCTCTCTCTCTCTGCCCCTCCCCCACTCATACTCTATCTCTGTCTCTCAAAAATAAATAAACACTAAAAAATTTAAAAAAATAAAATTTTGTACTTTATTCTATAAGAAATAAAAGGGCAATGAAATAGAACTTGTTCAGGACCTACTTACTATAATTCATCACTTAGGTGCTTTTGATAAATTAGGCTCCTCTCTAGCAAAGGCTAAGGTTAGAACGCCCAGCTGGTCAGTGGGGACAAAGCATCTGACCCTGGCTATGCCTCAGATGCTGTGCTCTTCTTTCTGAATGTCAAAAGCCAAGAGTGAGTGCCCCGAAGAAACATGATTTCAAATAAGTTTTGTCACATTTACAGGTTAATCATTTATATATCTAGATAAGAAATTGGCAAAATGTAGTCCATGAACCAAATCAGTCTGCCACTTGCTTCTGTAAATAGGGTTTTATTAGAAAACAGCCTTACTCATTCATTAATGTGTTGTTTGGGGATGTTTTAGGCTCTGTTATGGACAGAACAGTGTGTCCCCCCACTACCAAATTCGTATGTTGAAGCTCTAACCCCCAATGTAACTGTAGAATGAGATAGGGCCTTTAAGGAGCTAATTAAGGTTAAATGAGGTCATAAGGGGGAGCCTTTCTAGTAGCAATGATATCCTTATAAGAAGAACTATTTCTCTCCCTCTGCACACACAGAGAGGAAAGGCCACATAAGGACATAACAAGAAGATGGCCATTTGCAAGCTAGGAAGAGTACTCATCAGAAACCAACCATTATGGCATCCTAGGTCTTGAACTTCTAGGTTCCAAAATTATGTGAAAATAAATTTCTGTTGTTTAAGTCACCCAGTCTGGTATTTTGTTGTTATGGCAGCCCTATACGACTAATACAGGCTACAATGCTAGAGCTGAGTAGATGTGAAATACACCATACAGTCAGCAAAGTCTAAGATACTTATTGTTTCCCCTTCATAGAAAGAGCTTGCTAAGCTCCAATCTAGATATTCATAGCCAGATATTAATAAATGCTCAACAAATAGAGTCCAAATGGTTTATTTTAATTATATTGATATTTTAGTTATTTATTAATTAATTATTACACATACATTTGTATCCTAGCTTTGTGCCCAGAACACTGAGTCATGCAATGACCAAATATTTATTAAGTCTTGTGCTAAACACTGTAGTGATGCATCAGACACAATCCCTGCCCTCAGGAAGCTCACAGCGAATCATGGAAATGTAAGTCTTAGTTCCATAAGACCTTATTCCATGCTCAATGACCCTGCCTCTCTTGTATAGTTTAGGGGAGGCTCCATCAGACAGAGGCAATCTCTCTGTAGATCCCCAGCAGGGATCAAATCTAAGACTTCTCTCTGGCTCAGAGAAATTTTTCAGAGCTTCAGCTTCTAGCTGAAGGCAGATGATAGAAAAGGAACTAGTGGACCTTGAGACAAGTGTCTCTGTGTTTTTATCTCTATTATAGACATAATGATACTATTATAGACATAAGGTCTTGAGAACTAAAGAAGACAACAAATGCTAAGTACCTGAAGCTAAAATAAGTTTGTTTGCTATGTTTAAAGAAACAGAGACAAGCTTAAGTACATATATGAAACAGGAAACTAGATATTAACTTCCATAAATCAAAACCCTTTGGAAGTAAACTATAATAAAGGGATTAAAAACTTAACAGCTTTATCAACAAATTAGATACAGCTAGAGAGAAAATTAGTGAATCAGAAGATAGGTCAAAGGAAATTAACAAAATGGCACAGAGAGATAAAATGATGGAAATTATGGAAGAGAGTTTAGGACACATGATGAATAAAGTGGGAGGGTGTAACAAGTTCAAACTAGAGTTCCAAAGGGAGGGGGAAAGAAGATGGCAAACATGCAATATTTGAAGAATTAATTAATGGCTGAGAATTCTGTAAAACTGATGACACCCATTTATACATTTAAGAAGTCCAAAAAATCTGAAGTTCAATAAATAAAAAGAGAAATATACTCATAGACAAATTAGAGTGAAACCAAAAAATTCCAAATAAGGGGGTGGTGTATTTTAAGAAATACCTTAAAAGTTGCACGAGGGGAAATAATTACTAACTGCAAAGAGTTAGACTTATTTAAAAAATTTTTTAACGTTTATTTATTATTGAGAGACAGAGAGAGACAGAGCATGAGCAGGGGAAAGGCAGAGAGAGGAGGAGACACAGAATCTGAAGCAGTCTCCAGGCTCCGAGCTGTCAGCACAGAGCCCAACACGGGGCTCAAACTCACAAACTGCGAGATCATGACCTGAGCGGAAGTCGGATGCTCAACTGACTGAGCCACCCAGGAGCCCCAAAGAGTTAGACTTATAAGAGAAACAACAGAAGTCAGAATAGAGTGGAAGAATATCTTTAATATTCTGAAAGAAAATAGCTGCCCAACTATAATAAAACATTTCCAGTGAAAATATCTTTTAATAATAAGTACAATTTAAGAAAACAAAAGGCTGAGAAAATTCAGAACATATAAAGGATGAATTTCAGACAGAAGGAGAGAAATCCTAGATGGACAAAAGAAGGAAGTCAAAGGAAGTAGTAAATGAGTAGGTAAATAAAAATGCACATGGACTACATAAAATAGTAACATCTAGTAGGGTTAAAAAACAAAAGTTAAATATAGAACAACAATATAGAGGAAGTCAGTAAAATTATAAGGTTCAAATTGTTCTGAGATCATTGTATTATCCATGAGGAAGATAAAGGAATTGATTTATTATAATTTGGTAAGCTAAATATACATATTATAAGTCTTGGGAAAATATTTAAAAAAATGGACACAGAATGTGTAACTTCTAAAAAAGTAGAGAAAAATATTGTAATGATTACACTGTTCAAAAGAATGAAATAATTCCATGTTCATTCTTTGATCCAATACACTTAAGCTAGAAATCAACAAAGTCTCATCTCTGTATATTTAGAAATTAAGTAACAATAACCCATGGATTGGAGAAAGAATAACAATTGAAATTGAACTGGATGATTTAAAAAATACCATATGAAAACTCATGGGATACAGCCAAAGCATTACTTAGGGGAACAATTTAGAGTTTTATATAATAGGAAAAAAAGGTTGAACACTAATATATCAAGCATCTTTTTAAAAAAATTAGAAGGTGCTGGGGTGCCTGGGTGACTCAGTTGGTTAAGTGTATGACTCTTGACTCTTGGTTTTGGCTCAGGTCATAATTTCATGGTTTGTGAAATGGAGCCCTGCATTGGGCTCTGTGCTGACAGTGCAGAGCCTGCTTGGGATTCTCTCTCTCTGACTCTCTCTGCCCCTCCCCCCATCTCTATGTCTCTCAAAATAAATAAAGTTAAAAAAAGAAGTTAGAAGGTGAATAGAAAAATAAAGCCAAATTAAGTATAAGAAAGAATATAACAAAGCTAAGAACAATTAATAAAACAGAAAATCCATGTATAACAGAGAAAATCAGTAAAGAGTTTTTGTTTTTGTTTTTATTTAAGACTAACAAAAAATCTCTGTAGAATACACAGGATAGCTGTACAAACCTATTTCTCTTCTTTCTGGGCACACAGCTCCTTAACATTGCCCAGCACACCCTGAATGGTGGTGGTCCTGTGAAAGTTCTAGTGGTGGAGTGTGAACAACAGTGACATGTGCCATTCTCAATCCAATCCATGGAGCCCTCTCATGTGTGGTCCTCCATTCTCTTTCCCAGCATGGTAAAGGCAAGCAAGGCAGCCTTGGAAACCACACTGTGAAGATGACAGAATGAAAGATGAAGAGCCACTGCCACCTAGAAGCACCTATTTGGAGAAATAAACTTCTATAATATCACATTGTTGGTTGTTGTTGTTGCAGAAACCATGAATGCCTTACTTAATACATTCACAAACCTCTGAAAAGATAGGTCAAGGGAGAAGTGAAGGCATACATCACTAATGTGAGAAATTAAAAAGATGATACCATTACATATTTTGCAGGTATTTTAAAACATCACTAAGAAGGTTTATGGGGGGAAAGCCAATTAATTTGAATGGTTAAATGAAATTATAAATTCTCATAAAATATAATTTAACAAACTGGACTTGGTATTGTTAAGATGTCAATTTCTTCTAAATTGTTGTGTGCAATAAGTGTAATCACAATCAGGATTCTAGCAGGACTTTTTTTTTAAGCTTATTTATTTATTTTGAGAGAGAGAGAGCAAGAGCGAGAAGGGGGAGGGGCAGAGAAAGAATCCCAAGTAGGCTCCATGCTGTCAACTCAGAGCTCAAGGTGAGACTTGATCCCACGAACCATGAGATTATGTTCTGAGAGCCAAAATCAAGAGTCGGACACTTAACAACTGAGCCACCCTGGTGCCCCATAAGCAGGCTTTTCATAGACACTGTAATGTGATTCTGAGATTAACACAGATACATAATTTTCTAGAGTAGCTAAAACAATCTTGAAAGAAAAAGACAAAACTGGGGTACTATATAGCCTGACTTCTAGACTTTCAAGAGTAAAGCTACAGTAAGCAAGACAATGTGATATTGGGTAAGAATACTAGATTGATGAGACCAAATAGAGACAAGGAATTAAACAATGTGGACCCACAAATACACTGTTTTGTTGATGCCAGGGTAATTCATTGGGAAAAGGACAGTCTTTTCAACAAACAATGCTTTATAACTATATAACCACATAGAAAAAAAATAACTTAGCAAAAACGACTCAAAAAGAAGTAGAATTGTGAATAGCTCAATAACCATTAAAGACACTGAATCAGTACTAAAATATTTTTTCCACACAAAAAACTTCTTTAGGAATTTTTACCAGATATCCAAGGAATAAGTAATAAAAATTTTATACAATCTTTTTTGGAATTTTTAAAAAAGGTAACACCTGTCAATTCATTTTATAGGGTAAATATATCCTTGATTTCAAAATGTAAAACATTAATGAGAATGAAAAGTTACCCATCAATCTCACATATGAACAAAAATGCAAAATCTAAAACAAAGTATCATCATACCAAATCCAGCAATATAGTAAGAAACAAAACCATAACAACCAAGTTTGGTTAATACATAGTTTGTACTTTCAAATATGGTACCTCATTTAATTCTTCCCTATAGTACTGTAAGATAATGGATTCTGTCCTCATATTAGTGATGAGGACACTGAAGAGGGTCTAGAGAGGCCAGACTTTCCTGGTCTAGACATATCCTGGGGATGATCCTCAGCCTGCAATTAGAGTCTGCAATCAGCTCTTCTATGGGAGGCAGCAGGGCTTGGCTTCAAGGGCCCCCAGCCATTTCTGGCTAGTCCTGGAAAAATAGTAACACACATCCTAGCCCATCAACGGTATTTCTCAAATCCCTCTACCTGTCAGGGCACTTTGAGATATCGCTTGTATTAGGGTTACCTGTTCTCTGTGAATAGTTTGCATCTTCCAACAGACAACAGACAACAGACAGCTCAGAAAAGATATACAACCTGCCTTTTAGTCTTCAAAGTATCAAAAATCATGGCAAACACCACATATTAGGTACACAGTTAACAATGTCAGCTAACACTGTTGAGTCTTTAAGGGCTTTTGATAACAATTACCTTTCAGATAGGTATTATAAACATCCCTATTTTACAAAGGAATCCACTGAGGCACAGAGCAGTTGAATAACTTACACGATGTTATATAGCTAATAAATGGCAAAACCAGTAATCTAACAATTGTAGTCTGGTTATAGAGTCTGTGCTTTTTAATCATTAAACTAAATAAAACTGAGTTCTCTAAATGCTCTTCTGTCTATTCATATGCCATTACTTATATTTCTTCAGGCTCAGCTCATATCCTGTCTCCTTCAAAAAGCCTTTCCAAACTATTTGGTGAAAACATTTCATCCTTTTCAGAATTCCTATACCATTTTTTGCTTTCACAACATAAAATAACATTGTAATATGTCAGTATAAGAGGACATAATGATAATGATGCTGATGATGGCGATGGTGATGATACTTAACATTTTTTGAACACTTATTATGTGCTATCCATTATTGTATGGACTTTAAATAAATTAATTCTCATGAGTACCCTGGAAACATATACTATTATTACATATTTTACAGATGAGGAGACCAAGGCTCAGAATGTTAAGCAATTCACCTAAGGACACATGGTTAACGGCAGAACCATTGCTAGCCCTGGCCTAGGAGATTGATTTCCTGAGGCTCTTCAGAAAACCAACCTGCCCACTGCTGTCAGCTCCCTCAGAGAGGGAGCCCCAGATATGTACAGTCTTTTCACAGCAGCCTCTGCCTCTCCCACTCCCTGTTACCCATAGTTACACATGGGTGCTGCCACCAGCTCTATGACTGGGTCACAGCCAGGAGAGTAGCACTTGCTTCTGGTCTCCCCAGGCCTGAACAACTAAGTCAACACTCATGCAGGAAATTTAGAAAAGTGTTATAAATAAGAGAATACAGTATTTTAAGAGGGAGAGAGGAAGAAAGAGGTATTTGAGAAATCCATATATCCTTGAGTTGGACTTTTTTTTCCATAAGAAAAAAGATTTGTTTCATTATACCATAGCTGCCTACCATTTCAGCTGCCTACCAACATCCCAAAGATAAGAAGAGGGAGTGCAGCATCCCTGAAGACGTCAGGGCACTTTTAGTATTCAGGCGGTACTCACTCACCTGAATGCGCTTAGGATCAGAAGGAAAGAAGACTCTTTGGAAAACACAGGGATCCCCCACCTCCAAGTCCCATAAGCCTCTTTCTACCTCATTTCACTTCAACAAATACCAGCTGTCTACTATGTTCTAGGCATTGATAATACAAAGATGAATGAGATTTCTGAAATCTCATTGAGTCAGTTCAATCCTGAAATCTCACTCAAATCTTATAGGAAAGACAGATATGTAAGACGCAATTCTAACTGAGGGGGAACAGGCTGCCATCAGGAGAGCACAAAGGCTCTAGCATCTTGCTCCTGAAAGATCTCAGTTTCTTAACAGTACCCTAGAAAATGACTCTTAGAGTGGGAGGTAGAGAGGGAATAAAAGATGCATCACCACTTACTTGGGGTAAGGAGCAGTTAGCTAATGAAATGTTGTGTTGAAAAGGGAAGCCAAAAAGAAATTAAAATAAAACAGAAGCTAAAATGCAGAAAAGCAAAAATCTTAGGTAGGATGTGCAGCTCTATGTAAGACCCCGTACCTGGGGGCCATGGCAAATAACATGGATGGAGGAGGAGCTGCTCCATGCAGAGCAACCTGAGAAGTCAGGACAATTGCTCCCTCATGCTCCAAAGGGACATGACCTTCTTTGTTGCACCATCAGAAATTTAATTTTGTTTGTCTTCTTTTAAAATGTGAATACCTGTGGGAGATGATGCATGTGAAGTCACCATCATCTTGATTTGGAACAGTGGCATTTTGCCTTAAGAGTTGGGAGCCTCTGAGAGTTGGGGCAGGTTTTGGATTGCAGGCCTGAGGGCAAGAAGCAGGAAGAGGACTGAGGATGAGGGGAAGACCCTCTCCTCCTGAGGTCTGGCTTGACCACTTGCTACCTCAGTCCATTCTATCATGAATGATCTCCTCTCTGTTCTGGGCAGTGAACTCTCCTTCTCTCTGGTCATTCTCTATACAAAGCTATCTTCGAGTCTGCACCCCAGTCACTGTTGACTCCCATGAATCCTGCCTATGTACCAGCCACCCAGACAGACCAGAGAAGGGCATACTTTCTTTGACCAGCCAGCTCAGCCTTGGCCTCAACCCACCCCTTTTGACCCAGGTAGCTCTCTCTCTTTTTTTTTAAGTTTATTTATTTATTTTGAGAGAGAAAGAGAGAGCGCGAGAGCAAGTGCACATGAGTGGGGGAGGGGCAGAGAGAGAGAGAGAGAGAGAGAGCGAGCAGAGCCTGATATGGGGCTTGAACTCATGAAGCACAAGATCATGATCTGAGCTGAAATCAAGAGTCAGATGCTTAACTGACTGAGCCAGCCAGGCATCTCGGCCCAGGCCCAAGTTGCTTTGACAGCACACCTGCTCCAAGCAGATGCTTCCCATGCAAACCTTCACCACATGCACTCTGCATCACTGTTTCCTCCTTATCTCCAGCCTCCCCACACTCAAGGGCCACCTTCCAAATATACTGACTTTGGCCCACACTCGCCTCTGTAGCATTCACTACAGCAAAAACCCTGGGGAAGAGGAGGCCTTCCAAAGATAGCTTGCACACAACTGTAGTCTCTTAGTTGATGAACTCCAAACCTGAAAAGGCAGTAACTCAATGTCTTAAGTCACTTAACCTTGAATATCATATGTCTGGACTGTGCTGTCCATGACTACTCTGACTACAACCATATACTGACCGCTGGATCACACACCCCCATCCCTTCAAGATTTCGGTTTCTAATTCACTGTCAACTGTCTCCAACGAAAATCTTGTCCTAATTCTTGGCAATTTCAATATTCTTCTGGATAGTTCTTTGTGTGTCAAGCTCTGTGTATAGTGCTTTACAAATACTATCTTATTTCACCTTCAGAACTCATTTCTCAAAGGAGGAAAATGAGAGTTGGAGCAAGTAAGCAATTTGTCTAATTCTGCACAGCTATGTAGTGATGCTGAGCTGTTCATATCATAAAGCCTGTGTTCTTGACTGCTATACTGTGTTGTCTCCTACTGGTAGAACATGTACCTTTCCTGGTACATTTTGGACTTATTTCACTCAGCATAATACCTTCTAGTTCCATCCACATTGCTGCAAATGTCATGATTTAATTCTTTCTTATTGCCAACTAGTATTCTATTGTATATATAACCACATCTTCTTTATCCATTCATCAGTTGATGGACATTTAGGCTCTTTCCATAATTTGGCTATTGTTGAAAGTGCGGCTATAAACATTGGGGTACATGTGCCCCTATGAATCAGCATTCCTGTATCCTTTTGATAAATTCCTAGTAGTTCTATTGCTGGGGTGTATGGTAGTTCTATTTTTAATTTTTTGAGGAACCTCCACACTGTTTTCCACAGTGGCTGCACCAGTTTGCATTCCCACCAACAGGGAAAGAGTGTTCCCATTTCTACACATCCTCACCAGCATCTGTTGTTAATTTTAACCACTCTGCCCAGTGTGAGGTGGTATCTCAGTGTGGTTTTGATTTGTATTTCCCTGATGATGAGTAACATTGAGCATCTTTTCATGTGTCTGTCGGCCATCTGGATGTCTTCTTTGGAAAAGTGTCTATTCATGTACAAGAGACTCACTTTAGATTGAAAGCCACAAATAGGGTGAAATTGAAAGGATGAAAAAATATACTCCACACAAATACTAACCAAAAGAGAGCTAAGGTGGCTCTACTAATTCAAGTAAAATAGACTTTAAGTCAAAAACTATTACAAAAACATTACAGATTGATAAAAGGATCAACCCACCAAGAAGATATAACAATTTTAATATATAAGCATCAAACATCAGAGCCCAAAATATATAAAGCAAACATTACAGAATTGAAGGGAGAAACAGACATCTCTACATTAATAATTAAGACTTCCAAACATCACTATTAATATGGTAGAACAGACAATGGAAGATCAATAAGGAAATATAGGACTTGAACAAAACCATAAGCCAATTAGACCTAACAGAAATATACTGAACACCCAAGAACAGCATAATACACATTATCTCAAATTCACATAGAACATTCTCCAAGACAAACCA
Source organism: Panthera uncia (assembly GCF_023721935.1). Classification (NCBI taxonomy): domain Eukaryota; kingdom Metazoa; phylum Chordata; class Mammalia; order Carnivora; family Felidae; genus Panthera; species Panthera uncia. Next base: position 111,223,162 of record NW_026057584.1, read on the forward strand.
TACGTTAGGACACAAAATGAGTCTCAATAATTAATTTTAAAAGACTGCAATCATAAAAAAATATTTTTAGCTATCACAGTGGATAAAAATCAATAACAGAAAAAAAATACAAATACAGGGAATTAAACCACACATTCTTAAACAACCAAAGGATGGAAGAAGAAATCAAAAGGGAAATTAGAAGATACAGACAGTCCTTACTTATGATGGTTCAACTTACGATATTTCAGATGTACATTGGTGCAAAAGTGATATGCATTCCGTAGAAATCCTACTTTAAATTTGAATTTTGATCTTTTCCTGAGCTAGTGATATGTGATACTATTAATACTCTTGTGATGCTGGGGAGTGGCAGCCATGTGATCATGAGGGTAATGGAAATACATTTACAACCATTCTGTTTTTCATTTTTAGTACATTAGTCAATAAATTACATGAGATATTTGACACTTTATTATAAAAAGGGCTTTGTGTCAGACGATTTTGCCTAAATGTACACTAATGTAAGTTTTCTGAGCATGGTTAAAGTAGGCTAGACTATTATGGCTTAAATATGATATTCAGAAGGTTAGGTGTATTAAATGCATTTTTGAATTATGATACTTTTACTTTTTTATTTTTTAAAAGTTCTTATTTTAATTCCAGTTAGTTAACATAATGTTTTATTAGTTTCAGGTGTACAATTCAACACTTCCATACATCACCCTGTGGTCATTACAACAAGTGCACTCCTTAATCCCCATCACCTATTTAACCCATTCCCCCACCACCCTCCCCTCTGGTAACCAATAACTGTTCTCTATAATTAAGTGTTTATTTCTTGATTTGTCTCTCTCTCCTTCTTATTCTTTTCCCTTTGCTTGTTTTCTTTCTCAAATTCCACATGTGAGTGAAATCATATGGTATTTGTCTTTCTCTGACTTATTTCAATTAGCATTACACTCTCTAGCCCTATCATATTGCTGCAAATGGCAATATTCCATTCTTTTTTATAGTTGAATAATATTACATCTATCTCTATGTAGATATATCGAGATATATTTATATATAATATATATACATATACTTATACATATACATACACACATACATACACCACACCATCTTTATCCATTCAACAATCGATGGACACTTGGGTTGCTTCCATATCTTGGCTATAATAGTGCCATAAATGTAAGGTGTATGTATCCCTTTAGATTAGTGTTCTTGTAACCTTTAGGTAAACACCCAGTAATGTGATTCCTGGATCACAAGGTAGTTCTATTTTTAACTTTTTGAAGAACACCCCCTACTGTTTTCCACAGTGGCTGCACCAGTTTGCATTCCCACCAACAGTACAAGAGGGTTCTCCATTCTCCACATCCTCACCAATACCTGTTGTTTCTTGTGTTGTTGATTTTAGCCATTCTAACAGATGTGAGGTGATATATCACTGTAGTTTTGATTTGTATTTCCCTGATGATAAGTGATGTTTAGCATCTTTTCCTGTGTCTGTTGGCCATCTGTATGTCTCCTTTGGAAAAATGTCTGTTCATGTCCTCTGCCCATTTTTCAAATGGATTATTTGCTTTTTTGTAGTTGAATTTTATAACTTCTTTACATATTTTGGATACTAATCTTTTATAAAATATGTGACTTACAAATATCTTCTCCCATTTGAATTATGATACTTTCAACTTACAATGTGTTTACTGGGATATAACCCTACTATAAGTTGAGGAAGATCCATACATTGAGACAAATGAAAGTGAAAACACAAAATACCAAAATCTATGAGATATAGTGAAAGCAATGGTAAGAAGGGAATTTACAGCTATAAATGCACACATGGATAAAAGAAGGTCTTAAATCAATAACCTAAGCTTATGCCTTAAGAAAAAGAAAAGCAAATTAAACCTAAAACTGGCAGAGGAAAGAAAACTCACATTATTAAAATCAGATATAAAAAAAGGACAATACGACTGATGTTACAGGAATAATAATGCTATGAACATTTATATGCCAACACATTGGCTAACCTAAACGAAGTGGACAAATTCCTAGAAACACACAATACACCAAAACTGAATCATGAAGAGATAAAAAATCTGAATAGACCTATAACTTGTAAATAGATTAAAACAGTGGCCAAACCTCCCCCTAGCCCCCCCCCAAAAAAAAGAAAAAAAGAAAAGAAAAAGCCTAGAGCCAAATGACTTTACTGTTAAATAGTACCAAACATTTAAAGAATTAACACAAATTATTTTCAAACTTTTCAAAATACTGCAGAGGAAGAAACACTTCCTAACTCATTCTATGAAGCCAGTAATACCTTGACACCCAAACCAGACAGACAATACAAGAAAACTACCAACCAATATTTCTCATAAATATTGTTGTAGAAACCTTCAATAAAATATTAGCCAACTGAATTCAGCAGCATATTAAAAGGATTATGTATCATGACCAAATGAGATTTATCTCCAGAATGTGATAAGGTTCAACATAGGAAAACTGATGCAGTAAAATCAATTACTAGAATGAAGGCGGGGGTTGGGGGCGTGGGGGTGGAATATATGATCATCTCAACTAATGCAGGAAAATATTTGACAAAATTTAACACCCTTTCTTCACTAAAAATAGAACAAACTCAGTAAACCAGGACTAGAAGGAAACTTCCTCAATATGGTATGGAAATTCCACACCTAACATCATACTCAGTGGTCAAAGATTACAAGTATTTCCCCCAAGATGAGAACAAAATCTGGATTCCCACTTTCTCCACTTCTATTCAACATAGTACTGGAAGTCCTCACAAGAGCAAATAAGCAAGAAGAAAAAATAGAAGGCATTAATATTGAAAAGGGAGAAATAAAATTATCTTTGTTTGCACATGACATGACCTTGTATTCCAAACACCCATGCGCGCGCGTGCACGCACACACACACACACACACACACACACACTGGTAAAACTAATAAACAAGCAATTAAGCAAAAACTAAATCAATTTTGTGGGACACAAAATTACCACACAAAATTCAGTTGCATTTCTATGCATTAATAATGAAAAATCCAAAATGAAACTAAGGAAACAATTCTATTTACAACAGCAGGAATAATTTGACCAAGGGGGTGAAAGACTGAAAACTATGTAACATTGCTGAAAGAAATTAAAGAAGATGCCAGTAAATGACATCCCATGTTCACAGACCAGAAGACTTAATATTGCTAAGATGACAATACTACCTAAAATGATTTTCAGATTCAATGCAATTCCTATCAAAGTCCAATGACTTCTTTTTGAAGAAATACAAAAACATATCCTAAAATTCCTATGAAATACCAAGGGATTCCAAATAGCCAAAACAATCTTGGAGAAAAAAGAACAAAGTTGGAGGTCTCATACTTCCTGATTTCAAAAGTTACTACAAAGCTACAGTAACCAACAGTATAGTTCTGGCATAAAGACAGACATATACAACAATGAAACAGAAATGGGAGCCCAGAGATAAACTCTTACATAAATGATCAAATGATTTTTGACAAAGGTGCCAAGAAAGGAGTCTTTTCAATGAAGGGTTTCGGGAAACTGGATATCCACCTTACAAAATTACTCAAAATGGCTCAAAGGCCTAAGTGTAGGAGCTAAAAAACTATAAAACTTTTAGAAGAAAACATAGGAGGAAAGCTGCATGACAATGGATTTGGCAATAATTTCTTAGATGTGACACTAACACACAGGTAACAAAAGAAAAAATAAGTTGAACTTCTATCAAAACTTAAAACTTTTGTGCATCACAAAACACTATCAAACAGGGTGAAAAAGAATGAATAACCTGAACAGATTTATATTTATTAAAGAAATTAAAACAATACCAAACAGTTATGAAATAATTCTCTACAATCTCTTCCATAAAATAGAAGCAGAGAGAATACTTCCTAGTTTATTAGATTATACCAGCCTTGTTCCAGCTTTGAGAAGAATGCTGGTGCAATTTTGATTGGGATTGCATTGAATGTGTAGATTGCTTTGGGTAGTATTGACATTTTGACAATATTTATTCTTCCAATCCATGAGCAGGGAATGTCGTTCCATTTCTTTGTATCTTCTTCAATTTCCTTCAATAAGCTTTCTATAGTTTTCAGCATACAGATCTTTTACATCTTTGGTTAGGTTTATTCCTAGGTATTTTATGATTCTTGGTGCAATTGTGAATGGGATCAGTTTCTTTATTTGTCTTTCTGTTGCTTCGTTATTAGTGTATAAGAATGCAACTGATTTCTGTACATTAATTTTGTATCCTGCAACTGCTGAATTCATGTATCAGTTCTAGCAGACTTTTGGTAGAGTCTATTGGGTTTTCCATGTATAATATCATGTCACCTGCAAAAAGTGAAAGCTTGACTTCATCTTTGCCAATTTTGATGCCTTTGATTTCCTTTTGTTGTCTGATTGCTGATGCTAGAACTTCCAACACTATGTGAAACAACAGCGGTGAGAGAGGACATCCCTGTCATATTCCTGATCTCAGGGGGAAACCTCTCAGTTTTTCCCCATTGAGGATGATATTAGCTGTGGGCTTTTCAAAAATGGCTTTTATGATGTTTAAGCATGTTCCTTCTATCTCGACTTTCTCGGGGGGTTTTATTAAGAAAGGATGCTGAATTTTGTCAAATGCTTTTTCTGCCTTGATTGACAGGATCATATGGTTCTTATCTTTTCTTTTATTAATGTGATGTATCACATTGATTGATTTTCGAATGTTGAACCAGCCCTGTAGCCCAGGAATGAATCCCACTTGATCATGGTGAATAATGCTTTTTATATGCTGTTGAATTCGATTTGCTAGTATCTTGTTGAGAATTTTTGCATCCATATTCATCAGGGATATTGGCCTGTAGTTCTCTCTTTTTGCTGGGTCTCTGGTTTGGGAATCAAAGTAATGCTGGCTTCATAGAATGAGCCTAGAAGTTTTCCTTCCCTTTCTATTTTTTGGAACAGCTTGAGAAGGACAGGTATTATCTCTGCTTTAAATGTCTGATAGAATTCCCCAGGGAAGCCATCTGGTCCTGGACTCTTATTTGTTGGGCAATTTTTGATAACTGATTCAATTTCTTCCTGGTTATGGGTCTGTTCAAGTTTTCTATTTCTTCCTGTTTGAATTTTGGAAGTGTGTGGGTGCTTAGGAATTTGTCCATTTCTTCCAGGTTGTCCAGTTTGTTGGCATATAATTTTTCATAGTATTCCCTGATAATTGCTTGTATTTCTGATGGGTTGGTTGTAATAATTCCATTTTCATTCATGATTTTATCTATTTGGGTCATCTTCCTTTTCTTTTTGAGAAGCCTGGCTAGAGGTTTATCAATTTGTTTATTTTTTCAAAAAACCAACTCTTGGTTTCATTGATCTGCTCTATAGGTTTTTTAGATTCTATATTGTTTATTTCTGTTCTGACCAGATTATACCAGCCTTAACCTAATACTAAAACCAGACAAAATAATATTATAAGAAAAGAAAATCATAGACCAATATATTTCATGAACATGGATACAAAAATCTTCAACAAAATATTAACTTAAATCCAACAACGTACTAAAAGAATTAAATGCATCTAAAAGCAGAATAAAAATGTCTGAGGCAAAAACTGATAGAAGGACAAGGAGAAATAGAAAAATCCATTATTATATAGTTGGAGATTTCAACACCCCTCTATTAGTAATTGACACACCAAGTGAGATCTAGTTATGCATGGCTGGTTCAACATTCTAAATGCAATCCATTGTATAAAAAGACTAAAGAAAAAAGATAATTAGACCATATTAATGTTTAAGAAAAAGCATTTGATAAAATCTAATACAATTCATGGTAAAAAAATAACTCTCAAAAATGGGATTATAGGAGATCTTCCTCAACTTGATAAAGAACATGTAAAAACCTACAGCTAACATCATAGAGACAATGCTTCCCTGCTAAGGAATTGGAATGCCATGGATGTTCCTTCTCACCATTTCTATTCAACATTGTACTAGAGGTCCTAGTTAATGCAATAAGATGAGAAAAGGAAATAAATGTATGCACACTGGGAAGGGAGAAATAAAACTGTCTTTGCCAATAGATGATGTAATTGTGTATACAGAAAAATCCCAAAGAATCAGTAATCAATATCATCATCATCATCATCATCATCATCATCATCATCATCATCTCCTAGACCTAATAAATGATTATATCAAGTTTCAGGATACAAAGTAATATGTAAACATCAATTGCTTTCCTATATACCAGCAATAAGCAATTGGCATTTTTATTAAAAATACAACCACCAGGGGCTCCTGGGTGGCTCAGTCGGTTGAGCATCTGACTCTTGATTTTGGTCATGGGATGGGGCCCTGCATCAGGTTCCCTGCTGAACATGGAGCCTGCTTGAGATTCTCTATCTCCTTCTGCCCCTCTCCCCCACTCACATACACACTCTTATCTCTAAAATTAAAAAAAAAATAGGAACACCACTTACATTACTACCTAATTAATTATCTAAATTTATATGTAATTTAGGTATAAATCTAACAAAATAGGTACAAGATCTAAATGAGGGAAACTACAATGCTCTGATAAAAGAAATCAAAGAAAAGCTAAATAAATGAAAAGATAGTCCATATTCATGAATATTAAAACTCAGTATTGTTAAGATTAAGTTCTTCCCAACTTGATATATATATGCTATGCCATTCCAATAAAAATCCCAGTAGGCTACTTTGTGTTCTGATTCTAAATTGTTTCTGATTCTAAAGTTTATGTGGAAAGGTATATAAACTGGGTCTAAAGTTCATATGGAAAGACAAAAGACCTGGATTAGCCAGCACAATGTTAAAGAGGAATAAATTCAGAGACCCAAAACTACCCGACTTTAAGACCATATAGCTATTATTCAAATTATAGCTACTTTTCAAGACCATATAGTTAAGGTATTTATCTATGGTATTAATTTACGTCAAAGCTACAATAATTAAAACAGTGTGGTATTTGTTAAAAAAAAAGAAAGAAATAGATCAATGGAACAGAATAGACAGCCTAGAAATAAACGCACATAAATATAGTCACCTGATCTTTGACAGAGGAGCAAAAGTCAACACCATAGACTATAGTTGTAGAAATAGTTCTAGAATAACTGGACATTCATACACACAAAAAAATTAATCTAGACACTGGCCTCCCATCTTTGACAAAAAAAAAAAACTAACTAAAAATGGGTCATAGACTCAAGTGTAAAATACAAAATTATAAAACTTCTACAAGATAACATAGGAGAAAATCTAGGTCACCCTGGGTTTGGCAATGAGTTTTTAGGTATGACATTTAAAGCACAATCAAGGAAAGAAGAAACTGATGAGCTGGATTTCATTAAATTGAAAAACTTCTGCTCTGTAAAAAACACTATTAAGAGAATAAGACAGCAAGCTATAGACTGGTAGAAAATATTTGCAAAACACATACTTGGTAAAGGACTTAAAATTCAAAATATACAAAAAGCACTGAGATATCAACGATAAGAAAACAAATAATCTGATTAAAAAGTAGAACAAAGATCTGAAGGATACCTCACCAAGAAGATATACAGATGATAAGTGATGAAAAGATGCTCAACATATGTCATTAGAGAGTTGCAACTTATGACAACTATGTGATATCACTACACATCTATCAGAATGGCTAAAATCCAAAACACTGACAACACCAATGTTGACAAGGGTGTGGAAAAACAGGAACTCTCATTCATTCCTGAATGGGACGCAAAATAGTACAGCTACTTTTGGAAGACAGTTTGGCAGTTTCCTGCAAAACTAAACAGACTCTTATCTTACAATCTGGTAATTACACTCAGTGGTATTTATCCAAACAATCTGAAAAGTTATATCCAAAAAAAGCTGCAGATGAATGTTTATAAGGGGCTTTATTCAAAATTTCCCAAACCCGAAAGCCAAGATGTTATACAATTGGTAGATGGATAAACCATATGTAGTTTATCAAGATAAAGGAATATTATTCAGTGATAAAAAGATATGAGCTATCAAGTCACAAAAGATATGGAGGAAACAAAAATGTATATTGCTAAGTGAAAGAAGCCAGTTATAAAAGGATTCCAACTATGGAATATTCCGGAAAAAGCAAAGCTATAGAGACATGAAAAGATCAGTAGTTGTTAGCAGTTGTAGGAGGGAAGTGGAGCACAGGGGATTTTTCAGGCAGTGAAACTATGTTGTATAATATTGTAATAGTGAGTAGATGATATTATGCAAGTTTCAAAATGCCCCAAAACTGTACAACACATGGAGTGAAGCCTAATTACATATAGAATTTAGTTAATAATAATGTGTTACTTTCGGTGCATCAATGTAACAAATGTACCACATCAATTAAGATGTTAATAACTAGAGAAACAATCAGTGAGTGATGGTAAGAAAAAATATGTGAGCTCTCTGTACTTTCTGTTCAGTTTTTATATAAACCTAAAATTGCTAAAAAAGATAAAGTATATAAAAAATTAAACCCCCAAATGCCCAAGTAACTCATAGAAAGAGTGGAAAAAGAAAATAGAGAAAAGGGGGAGGACAAACAGAAAATTTAATGATGGAAGACTTACCCCTACTATATCAATATTTACATTAAATGTAAATCATCTAATTATAGAAATAAAAAGACAGAGATTGACAGAGTGGATTAAAAAGCATGATACATATGCCTCCTGTCTGCAAGAAATTTTCTCCAAATACACCTGTAAGATAGGTTGAAAATAGACAAATGGAAAAAGATACATCATGCTAACACTGGTAAGAAGAAAGCAAGAAAGACTACTTTATAACAAAAAAAACTAGACTTCAGAAAAAAGAAAATGACCAGAGATAGAAAGAGACATTACATAATGATTAAAGAGCCAATCCCAAAAGAAGACATAGCAGTCCTAAATGTATATGCACAAATGAACAATATGTGAAGCAAATACTGACACAACTGAAGGGAGAAATATACAGATATGCAATATAGTAGAAAAGTTCAACCCTCTGTCAACAACTGATAGAACAACTAGATGGAAAATCAGCAAGGATAGCAAAAAGCTCTACAATGCCATCAACCAGTAGAATCTGATAAAAATTTATAGAATACTTTTCCCAACAACAGCAGTTCTTTTCTAGAGTGTACAAAACATACATCAAGTTAGATCACATTCTGGCTATAGAACAAACCTCAGCACATTAAAAAAAAAAACTGAAATCATATAGAATATGTTGTCTGACCATAACAAAATCAAACCAGACATCAGTAATAGAACACAACAATCCAAAGACTTAGAAACAAATGAACACATGTCTAAATAATCCATGGTCAAAGAATAAGTTTCAAGGAAGATGTAAAAAAAATAACTAAATGAAAATGAAAATGCAACATATAGAAAATGGTGGGACACAGCTAAAGCCATGCTCAGAGGGAAATTTATAGCACTAAATGCACACATTAGGGAAAAAATAAGTCTCAATCTATAACCTAAATTCCATCTCAAGAACTTAGTTCAAGAAGAGCAAAATAAGTGTAAAACAGAAGGAAATAAATAATAATAATAATAATAATAATAATAAATATAAATAATATATATAAATATAATAAATATAATAATAATAATAAGTCTAAGATAGAAGGAAATAAATAATAAACAGCAGAAATCAATGAAGTGGAAAACAAAAACAATAGAGAAAAATCAATAAAGTGAAAGAGCTAGTCCTTTAAAAAGTCAGTAAAATTGACCAAGCTCTAGCCAGACTGACAAAGAAAAAAGAAGGTACAAATTACTGACATCAGAAATGAAACAGGAGACCCTGCCAGTATCAAAAGGATAAGAATACTACAAATAATTCTATATATATAAATTTGACAACTTAGATGAAATGGAACCATTCATCAAAAAACACAAACTACCATACAATCCAGCAACTGCACTTCTGGGCCTTTATCCCAGAGAAATTAAAACTTACCTTTATACAAAAACCTGTAATGCATGCCCATAGCAACTTTATTCATAATAGCTCAAATTCAAAATAGCTTAATATTCATAATAGATCAAAACTAGAAATGGCCCAGATGTCCTTCAACAAGTAAATAGTTACACGAACTGGTACATCCATCCAATGGAACAACAGCCACTGATATATACACAGCTTGGATGAATCTGCAGAGAATTATGCTAAGAGAAAAAAATCCAAACCTAAGTGTTACATACTGTATGAATCTATTTATATAATATTCTTTAATTTTTTAAGTTTTTATTTAAATTCCAGTTAATTAACATACAGTGTAATATTAGTTTCAGGTATACAATATAGTGAGTGATTCAACACTTCCTTACAACCCCTAGTGCTTATCATGAGTGCACTCCTTAATCCCCATCTCCTATTTAACACATCCCCCCCCCCAACTCCCCTCTGGTAACCATCAGTTTGTCCTCTATAGTTAACAGTCTGTTTCTTGGTTTGCCCCCCCTTTCTCTTTGTTGCTTTTGTTTCTTAAATTCCACATATGAATGAAATCATATGATATTTGTCTTTCTTTTACTGACTTATTTCACTTGGCATAATACTCTCTAGCTCCATCCATGTTGTTACAAATGGCAACATATATAATATTCTTTTTTAAAAAATATGGAGCACTTCAGGAATTTATGTATCATTTTTGCACAGGCTAATCTCTGATCATTCCAATTTTAGTATATGTGCTGCCGAAGTGAGCACTATAATATTCTTGAAATGACAAAATTATAGAGATGGAGAACAGATTAGTAGCTGTCATTGGTTAAAGAGGGGGCATGGTATGGCTATAAAAAAAGCAACAGGAGAGATCCCTGTAGTAATGGAAGTACTACATGTCTTGATGGTATCAACGTCAACACCCTGGTTGTGATATTGTGCTTTAGTTTTACAAGATGCTGTCATCGGGGGAAATTGGGTGAAAAGTACATGGAAGCCCTCTGTATTATTTCTTATAACTTGTATGTGAATCCATAATAACTTTCCCCCTCCCCAAATTTAACTTAATTATTTAAAAAATCTTATCCCTACTCACTAGCTACTGTGAATCCTCAGGGTGCCCTTTAAGGAAGTCTGAGCAAATTTTGTCTCTATTTGCCATAAAAGAAAGAGAAGGCACACACAGACAGAGGCAAATCACACTGAGGACTCATGCCTGAGTGTTGAGCCTAACCATGTCCTGGGTAGCCATGACCTGGGGTAGAAGACTAACTTTTAGCTCTATGCTGCATGCACAACAATTCCTCTTTCTCCCACCACTTGGGGAGAAAACAGGGGAACCCACTCTTGTACTGCCACCTTGTGGTTTGCTGAAAATAAAAACGAACAGAATGGAATTGATCATGGGGTGTCTGAGTGAGACTGAGATGCTGGTTTTACAGATGGGGAGATCCCTAAAAGGCTGGTAGCTTGCTGGGGTCAAGCAGTTAGTAAACTATTCATTAATTCATAAAGGGAAAAAAACAGGAACTAATTTATGCTGTTGGGCCAAAGGTGCCAGGAAGGCTAAAACAGAGAAACAAAAAGTTCAAAATTCTTCATTAATCTGGAAAGCCAATTTCAAAATAGCCTCCTGCTTTCATTTGTTAGGGAAAGAGCCCCATGTGATCTGTTACCACCAGGGGGCAGTAAGGAACCCAAAATAGTTGTCATTTCATTGCAAAGGGCCTTGATCAATGCAGGTTATCCAGGGAACCTGGGAGTTATTTCCTGGAAATCCAAGGCTGTGTATCACTGAACCAAATTGCACCCCCGGAGCACTCTTACCCACCTGCTGTCACATACACACTTCCCAGTGTTACTCTATATGGTTTTTGATCTCCTACCAGTGGGATTCATTTCTTTGACCATGAAAGAGCTGGCATACTAGGGAGGACTATAACTGAATCAGACACATGTCCTAGTTAGTTCTGCCACGAATAGCTATGGTAATAGTGTCAATCTCTGAGTCTTCTTTTCTTCTTTCATAAAATTAGAGAAATGACAATAATATTTATTGAACCTATACCTTACACGAGTCTCATGACGGCCATATGAGGTAGGTACTATATCCTCATTTTACAGAAGATGAAAATGGGGCACAGAGAAATCAAGTAACTAGGTCGTGGTCACATAAGCTAGGAAGTGGTGAGTCAGGATTTAAACCCAGGCAGTTTGGCTCCAAGCCTGTGTGTGCCCATCCCTCTGAAGATTAAGAAAGGCAATAAAAGAAAATTAGTGTCCACAGTTAGCCCTGTATTAGTTGTCAGACTTGGAGCTTTGCAGTCTTTGGAGCCTTTAAAAGCATGTTCTACAAGCTAACACTGAGTGTGTGGATGAGTGGCAATGGGGGAGTATATGGACATGGTACCAGCAACATTTGTTGTACAGCTGCAGGCCAGGAGGTGCTCCTGGGCAGCCTAACAGAGGTGGCCCCTGCTCTTTGAAGGTGGGCTACCATGAAGGCCTGACCCCATCCCATCAAATTGCATCATGGCCCTGTGAGGTACTGGTGCTCCCATTTTACACATATGGCACTGATATCCCAGCCCATTCTTCCTCCTCTACTCCTTTGTATCTTCTTGTAATCCATAATCCCAAAACAACAGGGAAATTCTTCCCTCTTGTAAGGAACTGGCAGAAAGACAGTCTTCTTTCTCAGTGACTCCTTTAGAAACCCCTTTAAGAACTTTGCAAACATTAGACAAAAGAGTTTTCCAGCAGTAAGACTGCAACTGTACCCAGTGGTCATGGGGAAGGGACACACAATTGGTATAATTCAGCTCAAAGTAGCTCAAAGAGGAAAGCTGGGAAATAGAAGGAGCCAAACTCTGGAGTAATTTCTGCTGACAAGAGGCTTGGGTGGGGGAACAAGAGGGGTTTTCCTTTAGGACAGAGGAGCTTGTGGGTACAGAGGTCAATAATGCCAGGTTTCCCAAAACAATCTCAATTTCAAAATTTCATCTTCTGTCAATCACACACTCCTAGTTTTAGTACAAAACTATTTTTAGTTTCTAGGGCAAGTTCTAGACTGCAGAAGTCTTTGAAAGCAAGGCTTACAAACTGGGGTGTGCCTGGTACAAGGCTGGCATTTCTCCACATACCCGCCCCAGTTTCTCCCTGAAGCCTAGGCTCTGCATTTTGATAATCAGCAAAGAAAGACCCATTAACCCTTACCAACAAGGTAAACAACTTGAAATAAGCTTGAAGTCATTTTTAGAAAACTAAGCCTATTCCCTCCAGGGAAAGAATAGCAGTTCCCTTCCTGCTAGGTGCACTGCCTAGCAGAGCAGAGCAGCCTTGCAAGGCACCATTGCTCAATTTTACAGATATGCAGTTTGTGCTCTGCCAGGTTAAGTACTCACCTAAGGTGAACAGCTGACAGGTGATGCACCAAGATCTGAAACCACATTTCACCAGTTGCTATGCCCAACATGTTTTGTGGATTGTGAAGGAAGAATTAACATCAAAGCCAGGGAGATAAGGTCTCTCCCTTTTTCTTGCTCCAGTGGTGGGAGAACTGTAAGGGAGTGAGTCAAGTTGTTTGATTTTTTTTTTAAGTTTATTAGTTTTTGAGAGACAAAGAGAGACAGAGCATGAGTGGGGGGAGAGGGAAGAGAGAGAGGGAGACACAGAATTCAAAGCAGGTTCCAGGTTCTGAGCTGTCAGCACAGAGCCCAATGTGGGGCTTGAACTCACGGACTGCAAGATCATGATCTGAGTCGAAGTTGGATGCTTAACCAACTGAGTCATCCAGGTGGTCCCAACTTCTTTGATTTCTAACAAGAAGTTGGAGGGTCTTCCCAGGATCTGGGGGAGTAGACCTGAGTTTCCCAGATTGCTGGCATGAAGCATATCCTGAGGCAGGGTCCACAGGATTTGGAAAACAAATGATGAGATTGACAATTAGGTAATTATGGAAAATGCCTTAAGGTTAAATTGAGTTTTTTCTTACAGACTTCTCAAAGTATCTGCACATTAGTGGGGATTTCAAAGCTCTGAGTGTAGGAAGCTGAGGTTTAGAAAAGTCCCTTGTCCAAGGCCAGTGTAGAGCTCAGACAGCTGACCCACACCACAGCTCTCTCATCCGCAGGCTGGGTCCCTTGGGCCTCTTTATGAACCAAGGTCTTCTGTCAGTAAACTGAAGTGACTATTATATGGTAATGTCTTTGGAGTTGCTCTTCCTTTGACATTCCATGGCTGCAGACATGCTTCTAGGAAACCCCCACCCCTATCCTAATGCTTACTACAGTGTTACCTAGGACCTCGGAATCTCTGTTCCTTATTTACAAAGTAAGGCTGACAGCACTTGTCCTAGAAAGCTGACAATTAAATGACAACCTGCATTTTTAAAAATTTTTTAACATTTATTCATTTTTGAGAGACAGAGACAGAGAACAAGTGGGAGAGGAGCAGAAAGAGAGGGAGTCACCAAATCTGAAGCAGGCTCCAGGCTCCGAGCTGTCAGCACAGAGCCTGACATGGGGCTCAAACCCGCGGACCACGAGATCATGACCTGAGCTGAAGTCGATCGCTTAAGACTCAGCTATCCAGGTGCCCCAAATGACAACCTGTATTTAGACACCTCGCACGTAAGTAGCACTCAAATAGTTCCCTCCCCCTCAGTTTCCATCTTGGAACTAACCCTGACTGCCATGACTTTGGGAGCTTGTTTAATTTTCTTTCGCTCACCTCAATACACGCAATTCTGAAAGGCTTACCTGGGAATGGATGCAGGAAAATAAGGACCATTCAAACATGAAGCAATGCTCTGTACTAGAGGAAGGAGCAAGGTCAGAGAGCCCCTTTTCTGCTTCCTCTCTAGGTCAGTGTCACAGCAGCTCATGGCCAGGAGATATATGCCCTCTGGCTGAATCAATCTCTGGGCCCACCCCTCTACACTTCGTGCCCACTTCTGCTTTTCCATCTTAACATGCCCATCCCTCCATCTGAAATATACCCCTTCTTGACTATCCAGTTCTACCAAAAGGCCTATCCTATTCCCAGGGGACATGTTAAGTCTCACCTCTTCCATTAGGCCTGTCCTTACACATTTTGCCAACATTCACCTGTCCCATCCTCTTATCTCCTCTTTCTTCCCAGGGCTGGGAAGGAACATGAACAAAGGAAAGGCAGCAACACATATAGAAGAAACAGTCTCAAAGGCCAGTGATCTCTCCTGCAGAAGTATTTCTCCACTGTGCCCTTGTAGTGGAATGACGGAAGAGGATGAATATTGTTCTCAGTGGCAGGAGACTTCTGCATTGCACCAAAACCTTGAGCCTCTTCAGTGAATGTGCCCAGAAAGGCAAATAATAGAGCTTTTCAGTTGTTGCCAGGGCAAGCCTGAGAGCAAAACAGGTCCTCTTAGCCATGACTAGTTCCAGTGAGAGGGACTCACTGAGCTCCTTCTATGTGTGCGTGCACCTAATGTCCAAGAAACAACCCAGTTCCCAGCCAGAGCCTCTGGCCCTCAAGGTTAACAAGAAAACACAGAACCATTTCTACCCTTTTCCTGCAGGGTTTCACTTGATAAGAAGTGGCCATTCCTCCGGGGAGGAAGGGCTCTGTTTGAGTGCAAATGCATCAACTTTCTGTTCCAACACAGAACATACTCTGCTGGTGCTCCCCCTGCCTCTCTGGCTTCCTCCCACACCCATATTTCTCCCTAACTGTGGAAGCCATTGTCCCTGCCCCCACTCCCTTAGGCAGCTTCTATGCTCTAATTCTAGACAGTCCTGGGGCATCTGGTCTACTGTGGCTTCAAGTGCTGTCTGTGTGCTCAGCACACCAAGCGGCTGTCACCACCTTCCTCTCCAGACCCACAGACCTAACTGCCTACCAGGTCTCATTGCTTATCTCATAGACACCTCAAAGTCAGGTTCCAAACAAACCATCTCTCTCTGCCCCTTCTGTACTCCCTACTCACCAATCAGCCATCTGATACCATCATCAGCCCATCTGATGAGTGCAGAAACCCTGAGTGAGCCCTTCTAGACCTCTTCTCTCATTCATCCCACATCCTAGCTGGCTCCAAGTCCTGTGGGTTATACCTCCTGAGTGCTCTAGATATATCCTCTTCTCTGTCCCATTGCCACTGATCCAGTTGTATGCTCTCATTACTGGCAGCTTCCAAAGTACTTCTCAGGTCTCCAGCCTTATTCTTCCCACTCTGTCGCCAGACCGGTCTTTCTAAATCATGAATTAGACAGTTTATCACATTATCCTCTCCAACAAAACTCTGTGTAGGCTGAATAATAACACCCATGGCGTTCATTTCCTAATATTCAGGACCTGTGAATGTCACCTTTTATGGCAAAAGGGACTTTGAAGATATTATATTCAGGATGTTGAGATGGGAAGACCACCTTGGATTATCCAGGTGGGCCCACTGTAATCATCATGGACCTTCTCAAGGGGATGAAGGAGGATCAGAGGAGGAGACCATATGATGCTGAAAGCATAGATGAAGTGATGCTTATGAAGGTAGAGCAGGCCATAGGCCAAGGAATCTAGGCAGTCACTAGAAGCTGAAAAAGGCAGGGAAATGGATTCTAGAATAAAAGTATCAGACACCAGAATAATGTGGCTCTAGGAAGAGAGATAGTAGGAGTTATTTTATTGAGTACCATGTGAATGGCCACCTCTTTGTGTATAAGGCTGGTTCTAGGTGGAATGAGGCCATCCTGCTGTTGGTGGGTCCAAACCTCATCCAGATCCTACAGCAGGCCCAGTGTTTTTATTCAGCTCTAAAAAGGTTTCTCTGTTCAGGTCCCTGGACCTAACTTGGCAGGGATTTTAATCCACAAAGGAATGTGGCTGCCCAAAGAGCTAAGGTTATGTTAGGATGCATCAAAAACACAGCTAGTACAGGAGAAGAATGAGGTCAGTACCATATGCTCCTGGGCTAGTCAGGCCATAATACACTAATCTCAGTTCTGAGGCCCATGCTTCAGTAAAAGACTGACAGATTTGATCACTGAATGGTGAATAAGATGGGAAAGAATCTCAAAACAATGCTAAATAAAGAATGATTAAGCAACTGAGTTTGTTTAACTCCAAGGGGGGAAAATGGCTTAAAAGGCAGGAAAAAGATAAAGATCTTTACCTTTATTAACTATCACATGGAAGAGAAATTAGACGTGTTCTGTGTGGATTAGAGGAAAGAAAGAACATCCACTAGTGACAGTACTACAGGTGCACATGAGGAGAAGAGATCTGGGACTGTGATTGTGGGCAGCTCATGTAATACTGAAGGGCCAGATTTTTTTCATCTGGAAAATAATGATAATGATGAGGAAGATAATGACATCACCTATCCCATATGGGAAGAATTACTTGAGATACTATTTCTGATGCTCAGCACAGTCTTGCAATAATAACTGCATTATAAATGGTAAGGCAGTATTATCAGCAGGAGAAAGATTCTACTTAACACAAGGAAAGACTTTCCAGCAATTAGAGCTTCCCAACAGCATGTGAGTTGCCTCAGAAGGCACCTGCGAGGGTTGTACAAGGAAGGAGCACTTGAAAACAATTCTCTAAACCCCCACCATCTACCAAAAGCCAACCTATCTCTAAAGGCCCAGTGCAAACATTTTCCTCTTTTGAGATGCCTGTTTATGACTATGCTAACCCTCTCTGAATTCTTCAAAATCTTAAATTGTGGTGATAAATTTCCTAATCAAACCCTTGTTTAAAAACAAGCTCCTCCTGTGAGGACAAGGAACACAACTTCGGTATTTTACAGCACTGTTTGAGTTCCACATGTGACAGAGATGTTCAAGAAATGCTGGCCAGTTGACTGGTTCCACTCCCAGAACACAAAGCCATTTCATGTCTCTGCCATCAAATGGAAGGCATTTAATGCAGGTGCTGTCACTTATACCTCCCCACCTTTTAAAATATTTATTGAGGTATAATTTACATACCATACAAATTACCCATTTAAAGTAGACAATTGGATTTTTTAAAATAAACTCATCAAGTTCTACAACCATCACCACAGTCTACTTTGAGGATGTTTTCCCCCCAAAAGAAATCTTACTAGCATTCCCTATTACACATCCAAAAACATACCCTCAATCCCACCCTACCTTCTGTTTTTACAGACTTGCTAATTCTGGTTATTTCCTATAAGTGGGATTGTACATCATGTTATCTTTGTGACTGGCTCCTGTCACTAGCCATAATTATTTTGAGATTTGTCCATGTTGTATGTATCAATAATTCATTCATTTGTTGTGGGAAGTATTCCATTGTGTGGATATGCCACAGTTTATCCTCTTGACTGCTGATGGGCATTTGAGTTGTTCACAGGTTTTGACTATTGTAAATGAAGTTACTTTGCATATTTGTGTACAAGTCTTTGCGTGGATGTTTGCTTTCATTTCTCTTAGATAAACGCATAGGAATGGAATTGCTGGAACATGGGGCAATTCTATGTTTAACATTTTGAAAAACTGCCAAACTGTTTTCCAAATTGGTTGCACCATTTTACTGTCCTACCAGGAATGTATTAGGGTTCCAACTTCTCCAGATCCTTACCAACACTTTTTTGTGTCTATATTTTTTATTAGAGCCATGCTAGTGGGTGTGAAATGGTATCTCTGCGATTTTGATCTGTATTTTTCTTTAAAAATATTTTTTTGCATGTATTTATTTTTGAGAGACAGAGAGAGACAATGTGAGCAGGGGAGGGGCAGAGAGAGAGGGAGACACAGAATCAGAAGCAGGCTCCAGCCTCCAAGCTGTCAGCACAGAGCCCGATGAGGGGCTCGAACTGACGAACCCATGAGATCATGATGGGAGCTGAAGTCGGACCCTTAACCGACTGAGCCACCCAGGTGCCCCTTGATTTGCATTTTTCTAATGACTAATGATGCTGACCAAATGTAGATGTGTTTATTGGCCACTTATACAGCCTCTTTGGAGAAATATTTATTCAAATCTTTTCCCTAGTTTTATACTTGGGCTGTGTTTTTATTATTGAGTTCTAAGGCTTGTGTGTGTGTGTATATATATACACACATATTTATATATTTATTTTATATATTTTTTATTTTTACATATTTATTTATATATTTTATTTATTTTTATATTTATATAAGAATAATTTATATATTTTATTTATATATTTTAATATATATCCTGGATATAAATCTCTTATCAGATATATGATTTACAAATATTTTCTCCCACTCTGTGTACTTTTAACTTTCTTGATCATATTTTTATGTTTGCAGCATAAAAGTTTTTCCCTGGAATAAGACGAAATTTGTATGTTTCTTTTGTCACTTTTGCTTTTGGTGTTTTATCTAAGACACTACTGCCCAGCCCAAGATACAAAGATTTACTCCTATGTTTTTCTTCTCTAACTTTATTCTTTTTCAAAATTATTTTTGCTATTTAGAGTTGCATGAGATTCTGTATGAATTTCAGAATGCGTTTTTATATTTCTGCAAAAAAATGTCATTGGGATTTTGATAGGGATTGCACTGAATGCATAGATCATTTTGGGTAGTGTTGTCACTTATAATATTAAGTCTTCCAGTCCATGAACACAGAATGTATTTCCACTTATTTTTGTCTTGTTTAATTTCTGCCAGCAACATCTTACAGTTTTCAGTGTATAAACCTTTGGCCTCCTTGATTAAGTTTAGTCCTAAATAGTTTATTCTTTTTAATGCTATTATAAATGGAATTTTTAAATTTCCTTTTTGGATTCTTCATTCTTTCTTCTTTTCTAAATTAGGCACTTATAGCTATCACTTTCCTTTAAGTTGTAACTGTTCTAGCTGTATCCTGTAAATTCTGGTAACTCGTGATTTTGCCTCTATCCATCTTAAAGTATTTTCTAATTTTCCTTGTGATGTTTTTCTTGATCTATTGTTTATTTAAAAGTGTGTTGCTTAAAAAAATAAACGTATGTTATTTAATTTCTACATATTTAATGAATTTCTCAAATGTCCTTCAGTCATTGATTTCTTAATTCCATTTTAATTGAAGAACATACGTTGTATGATTTCAATCCTTTTACATTAAAAAATTTTTTTTAATATTTATTTTTGAGAGAGACAGAATGCAAAGGGAGGAGGGGCAAAGAGAGAGAGACACACGCACAGAATCTGAAGCAGGCTCTAGGCTCTGAGCTGTCAACACAGAGCCCAACACAGGGCTCGAACTCACAACTGTGAGATCATGACCTGAGTTGAAGTCAGACACTTAACCAACTGAGCAACCCAGGCACCCCAATCCTTTTACATTTTTCATGCTGGTTTTATGCAACATGTGGTCTATTCTGGAAAATATTTCATATGCACTTGAGAAGAATGTGCATTCTACTTTTGTTTGGAGTAACACTCTATAGATGTCTATTATGTCTAAATACTTTATGGTGCTATTCAAGACCTCTGTATGCTTGTTAATCTTTTGCCTAGTTATTTTATCAATTAAAGTCTGATATTGAAGTCTCCAACTGTTATTATTAAATTGTTTATTTCTCCCTTTAATTCTGCCTATTTCTGCTTCCTGTACTTTGGGTCTTGGTTAGTAAGTACATATGTATTTGTGATTGTTATATTATCTGGATGAATCAAACTTTTTTTTAATTTATTAAAAAAATTTTTTAATATTTATTTATTTTTGACAGAGAGAGAGAGAGAGAGAGAGAGAGAGAGAGACAGAGCATGAGCAAAGAAGGGGCAGAGAGAGAGAGAGACACACAGGATCTGAAGCAGTCTCCAGGCTCTGAGCTGTCAGCACAGAGCCCGACACAGGGCTCAAACTCACAGACTGAGAGATCATGACCCAAGCCAAAGTCAAATGCTCAACTGACTGAGCCACCCAGGTGCCCCAGGATGGATCAACCTTTTTACCATTATAAAATGTCCCTCTTTATTTTTTATCCATTCTGACAATTTCTGCTTTAGATGATATCTGCCACTTTGTTTCTTATTTTCTTTATGTGTCATATTTTTTTGTGCCTCTGCCCCTCCTTCCTGGCATTTAGAATATTTTCTAGCATGACATTTTAATTCCTTTAGTGCTTTTTTTTAACCATATTTTCTTAGCTGTTTTCTTAAGTGCTTACAATACTCAGCTTACCAGGATCTGCTTCAGATTTATATGATTTTAATTTAGTGAGACATAAAAACTTTACTTCAATATAGCTCTATACTTCCTTTTTTGTGCTATTAATTTTTTTGTGTCTATAAATATTACTAACCCAACACATTGTTATAATTATTATTTTATACAATTTTATATTTTTTTAAAAGTTGAGAGAAATATATATTTAGAGTTAGTTATATTAACCTTATTATTTACCATTTCTGATTCTCTTCATTTCCTTTTATGGATTTGAATTATCATCTGGTAAGGTCCAATATGGCTTCATTCCCAATCAATCATCTTTTGTGCTCTACACAACCCACATCTGATGTCACTATTCTGGGTCTCCACTGCCCTCAGGAAATGTCCAGGCTAAGGCCCATCCTGGCCCTAGTCTGCTTCCAGAACGATCTCTTCCATGTCCCAGCATATACCCTGTGATTTTTCTGAGATTCTTACACTCACAATACACACCCTCTCTGATTATTTGCCTTTTTGAATGTTGTCCTTACCAGCCTCACCAGGCTCCTTCCAGCTTACTCTTCAGAGTCTCCCTCAGGTATACATTAGCCATGCAGCCTTAAGTTTCTCCAGGCAGCAGGCACCCCTGACACTAGTGACTCCCACATTTTTGCATCATGGTCTGTTTATTTCTCAGTATCCCTGGTTCCCCAGGATTCTCCATTTTGCCCCAGGCAGGGTTGAGTGTTCCTCTCAGAGTTGGTCCCCAACTCTGACCACTTTTGGGTTCAGTCCCTGGCTGCACTGGTGTTGCTGTTATTGTTGCCATTGATGCTGTTGCTGCTGCTGTTGTTGGCTGATCTGTCTCTCCCGCTAGACTTGTAGTCTAGTGGACAAAATGTCTCGGCCCTTCCAGAACCCCAGTTACAGGGACTGCACAGAGCAGCTGCTCAGCAAACTCTTGAGTAAAAACTGTAAAGTTGGAGAAATTTGTCTCTCCTATTATAAAAATAACACCTATAATAATAAAATAGCTATGTATGAAGTGCTCACCACATCCTCTGTACCTTATATACACTATTTAAACCTAAAAGGATGCAGGTAGTATTGTCTTTATTCTACAGGATCCTTATGAGGCTCAGAACAGCAATCTGCTCAAGCTATACTTGCATAAGTATGGTATGGCATAACTGGTGGCATTTAAATCTGGATGAGGTCTTTCTGACACCCAATCTCTGCGTGTACAAACATTATAGAATGTTCACGTTTTGGAAACATTATAGAATCCCCAGGAGACTGGCACAGTGAGTCTTCATATCCTCATATTACCACAGAGGCCCTGCAAGGGTCGGTGACTAGCTCTAGATCACAGGTGAGCTGATGATGGCAGTAACCAGGATAATTAGTAGTAGTGTCTGTGTTGGTGATGTCACTCTGCTCTTCATGTGGCCCACAAAATGCTGGACTCTGACCTGAAGCTTTGCAGGTACACTCGAGGCCCACGGCCTGCTTTGTTCCAATTTCCTGGACCAGAGACAGCATGAAGCCGCCCATCCAAACCCTGGCAGTAGATCCTGTTCCTGGCAGGGTGAGGGTAGCCTGTTCACCTTAGACTTAGCCAAAGAGGTTTCCCCAAGCTGAAGGAACTGCTCCCAGGCTCTGTTGGGGCACACTCTTGCCCACATTTCCTAGTTGTCCATCTCATGGAGAAAAGTGTGGCTTTCCTTTTTCTGAAAAAACATAGCTGCCCAAGAAACAACACTGTACAATCCCCTAATGTAAATTAGAGCTAGGTGAGGCACCTGCACAGGCTCTTCTCCCAACAACTGAAATAATGATCCACATACCAGCTGCGCATCAACCGCCCGTGGTGGGCAGACGATGTCTATCACCATTTATGGATGCATCCTGCTTTGTGTCCTCACTGCTCTGCCTTTCCCGGATCACTCCTCCCTCCTCAACCTGCCACCCTACTACAGGCAAGGGAAAGGTGTGTGTTAACCTCTGGTCATGGAGAAACTATCCCTTCCCAGTTACAGGCAGTACTTGTCCTTCTCCAAGTGCAAACATGTCTGCACTTTAATACCAGTCAGTACACCTCACTTTTGATTAGTGCCATACACAGTGCACAAACCTGGAGAACTTCACATCTCATTGTACCTTCCCAGAGCTCTGAGTGGGGGACTTACCAGGGTGGCTATTCCAGTTTTGCACCAGAACAGACCTATTAATAGGGCTTATAGCGGATCTGCAGGCATGGCAGCCCCAGGTCCTAGCCAAGGCAGGGCCTGGACCTGGGGGCTCTGAGGCCACTGTGCAGGCTGCATGGTGGGGCCTGTAGCACATCACACCCTGCACAGGGAGTTTTCTTCTTCTGATACAGAAGCACATACATGACAAAGGCCCTGTATGACCTCAGAATGTCATCAGAAAGGGTCTCACTGAAAAGCCTAAATTGCTGGGGGCTGTCCAATATGCATAAAAGTGGGGGTTTTGAAGTTGGATCTTGTTCCATTATTTCCTTGTTCCCCCATCACCACTCTGCTCACCACCCCTGAGTTTTAACTCTTGCATCTACAAAATGAGGCCTCTGTTATGAGAAACACCTGCTTGCCTGCTGCCACATCACCCCTTCTAGAGGCTCTGCCATTCCTATGGTCTGTCCCCGCTACCCATTGGTGGTGTGTTTTACTTACTCTGTGACTTGTGTTAGGACACATGCAGCTGGGCCAGAGGGAGCCCGTGTGTTCTGAGACAGCCATTGGGCAAATTTGGGGGGATTTGGAGTTGGGAGGTGTGGGTGATAGACAAGTTGGAGGGGGTCCCAGGACCTGGCTCATTGGAGGAGCATAAAGCCAGTCCCCAGAGAAAAACAATCCTTGAATGTTGTGGCCCAGCCACTGCCTGTGCCAACAGCTCTCTGGGCAGACTCCAGACCATAGGGGTCACCAGAAGTGCCTGCTCCCTGAAATGCCCTGAGAGGTGACTCAATTTGCATGAAGAAGGATACAGCACACACTCAGTCAACATGGCTCTTGCTCTATCTATCAGACACAAAAACATGCTGACTGCACACACTCTGTCAACATGGCTCTTGCTCTATCTATCAGACACAAAAACATGCTGACTACACACACTTCTAGTAAGAGGTGATATGAATAGCTCTGGGGACTGGGGCAAGGAGCTTCTGTGGGACTTTGGGGGAATCTGTTTCTTCTTGCCAGGGAGGCTTGTCCAACTGTCTTTGTGTGTCACTTTGAGGATGTCTTGGAAGAATGCATTCCAGGATCCTTCGAGAACCCTCAATGGGCTAGACTGGCCTGATCTAGGAGTTATAAGGCCCCCAAATGGGGCGGGGGGGCTTGAATTGGGGTCTCCCAGGGAGGTCACACACTATGTTTCCTGATCATATGTGACGTTTACAACTATCCTATTTCCTCAATGCAAAGATGCCACTAAGTTAATGACAACTTTTGAGAAGGAAGAATAAATCACTTTTAATTTTTTTTTCAACGTTTTTTAATTTATTTTTGGGACAGAGAGAGACAGAGCATGAACGGGGGAGGGGCAGAGAGAGAGGGAGACACAGAATCGGAAACAGGCTCCAGGCTCCGAGCCATCAGCCCAGAGCCTGACGCGGGGCTCGAACTCATGGACCGCGAGATCGTGACCTGGCTGAAGTCGGACACTTAACCGACTGCGCCACCCAGGCGCCCCAATAAATCACTTTTAAACGTACACATCAAGTATAAGTGCATCTTGATTTCAAAAGTATTAAGCAATTTTTTTAAAGTGTACCTTAAACTCAAGGAAAGGTGGGACGTTACAGTGCCTCTCCTATGTTATTTGAAGTGAATCTCCTTCAGGTTCTGTGAAGAAAGGTGACCTGGGCCAGCCCTCTGGGTGCACCCCAGGAGGAGGTGGCTGTTGTGCTTGTACCTAGCAGCTAGGGTCCTGGGGCCCCAGTCAGAGCTGCCTCTGTGGACAGGAAAGGGAATGGACCTCTGTATAGGGTACGGAAAACTTCCACACATCCCAAAGTCTCCTTGCCCTGCCCATTTCTGTGCTTTTCTGACATGACACTGAACACTCAACAGGGTGTCCTCTCTACAAACCCCTATGAGGAGCCAAGGCTCCCCGAGACCCCTAACACTCTCTTGTTAACTCTTCGGGGTGGGGGCTCCACCAGGTAGGCACTGTGTCCATTTTAGAGAGGAACAAACATGCTCTGAGATGCTGCTCTGCTAAAGACCACACTGAACGGAGGTATAAGAGCCAGAATCCAGGCCACTGGACCCGCAGGGAGATGCTTCTGGGCTGGGGCTGCCAACCCCCCCTCACTGTGATCCCACCGAAGCCTACCCACTATGGGTAGTGTCTGACACCTTATCCCACTAACATGGACAACCCGCCTATCCCCTAGGACCTAGGTCTTAGTGACCTGGAGTGAAGGGCCATGTTACCAGTCCCTTCACGGAAACATGTACAGAACCTCCACTTCACTCAAAGCTCCATGCTGGGCACTTGAGGGAAGGAAACAGAAACAGTGGTCCTGGTCCTTAGGAGGTTGCAACCCAGAGCAGGGGTCTTAACTCACCATCCACAGGCTTTGTGGGCCTCTGAAATTGGAAGCAGAAGGTCCATGTACACAAAAGCATAGAGAGTTCATATGAATCCTCAAGCAGCATGAGGGTTCATATATATCCTCTACTGAATTCTCAAAATTTGCTGTCCTTATAATTCAAGAGTGTTCAGAATCACTTACCAGGGGCTTGCAGCTGGCCAGACTGCATCCTACTCATAGCTTAGTCTCCTTAGCACAGGGCCTGGGATCAAAGAGGACTTGGCAAATTCTATGTGTTGGAATGAATGAACTGAACTTTGGGGTTCAAATCAGTATAACAGGCTAGAGTGTAGGATGCTTTAGATCTGATCCTGGCCTAAGGGAGTCACTGCCCATTCAGGGGCAGTTGCCGAGGGCAGCCCTGAAAGACAGCAGTGGTCAGGGGGACAGTTTGCCCCAGAGGACACTGCCTCACACAAATACCATCACACTGCAAATACAGCCCCACTCCTACTTCAGAGACTGGGGCCTTCAGTGCCAGTCCACTGCCCCCAATGTCCCACGTCCACGTCTCTTTTTCCTTTGAGTTAAGGAGTTCCTGCTTCCCACAGGGCCTGTCCCATACCTGTGGTCTGCACATGGCCAGTCAGCTTCACTCAGAGGTGACCTGCCATACACGTCTGCCCACAGAATTCCCTGTCCAGACACTCAGCTCCTACCCTGTTCTGAGACAGGGTTGCGGAAGAGCCTGTGGGGAAGGTAAGAGGCTGGCCTAGGGAGGTGGAATAGGGTAAGAGGCACCAGGTTGCACACAGGGGTGGGGCCACATTAGCTGCCCCTTCATGGAGCTGCCTTCCCAGTGCCCATCTTCTCCACACCTTACTCATCACCCTCCAGCTAGAGGCCACACCTTCTCCACCTTCTCTAAGCCAGTGTTTTTTCTCCAGTGAACGCTCACCTGACATTTTACAAACTCTAGAACTCACAGACAGAGAAGGGACTGGAGTAGACACAGGAATGGACAGAATATCAATGTGTTCCCACCTTGGGAACTAGACTAGACTTGGGCTCTAGTCCTTGGGAACACTCAAGGTTTCTAGGCCAGGTATTTTACAAATGTGAGCACATTAACTTTGACAA
The DNA here is from genome assembly GCF_023721935.1 of Panthera uncia. Lineage (NCBI taxonomy): Eukaryota > Metazoa > Chordata > Mammalia > Carnivora > Felidae > Panthera > Panthera uncia. The sequence continues at coordinate 111,249,974 of NW_026057584.1, forward strand.
CCACTTTTCAGAGACATCATCAGCCCATTTTACAGGTCTGAAGACTGTGGATTTGAATAATTAAGTCACACCAAATATGTAGTTAGGACATTGTGGTGTCCCTAAGTCCACCATGGTAATCAACATCTCTGTCTTGCAGCTTCTGCAAGACAGGTAAAAAGTAGATATTAAAGGACAGAGACAGGGTGCACAGCTGCCCCCTGGTGAGATTTGGCTTAGGCACTGAGCAACATGTGGATGGCCTGCAATGCTGGGCAAGGCCAGATTCTTGAGTGGGGAAGAAAGAACCTGCTGGAAAGTGGAGTTGGCTTAGCAGGGGGCAGGAGGAGGAAGTGGTGGTGGAAAGAGCATGGAGTACCAACTCTGCTGGACTCGGCAAGTCAGGAATATATGTGGGTTCTTAGCCATGGTACACAGCACAATCACCCTAGGGCTTTTCTTAGAATATCTGTTCGGTCCCCTCTGTAGTAACCATGGTCAGGAGGAGTCTCGCCATGTATTTGTGGATAAAATTCTCTAGGGGCTGGATATGTACTCTACTCGTTTCCAAATGAGCAAGAAAGACAACAGTAGCCACAGTATCCAGGAGCTGGCTAGTGTCACAGCTGGGCCCTGTTATCATCCTATGGAACATGAACAGTGTTACAGAACATCACTTTTAGGCAGAACATCACTTTACTCTGGGATAGTGATGGAGAAACACAAGAAGAAGCCCCCGTCATATTCCTGCTGGGCACAGACAGCATGTGCTTATTGTCCAGCTCACAAAGACTAACAGCCCCATGCTGGCTACTCTGAATGATAGTTGCTGCTTTACCAGTCCCAGATTTAGCCTCAGACTTGTTGTCCCTCCTGCTGGGTAAGATTTCTTAAGCCGCTCAATCACAGAATTGCCCCTGCTTCCTTCCCACATCCAGGGGAGAGCAAAGCCCTGCTTCCTTAAATCTCTCCAAACCCTCCTCACCAGGCCTAAATGCTACAGTCAGTCCTTCTAACACCACCTCACAGAGATGCAAGGAGGCATTTGCATACTTTCAGGAGTGAGGCCTCAGATGACCAAGTACCCCAGGTGGGCACAGTGCCCAGGCCTTACACCTCTCACAGAACCAGCCAGAAATGACACAGCATCAACAATGCACAGACATGCATGTCCTAAGGACCTCTTCTGCTGAGCACACAGCTGAGGAAGCCAGAATCACCTTGTCTCTTTTTTAGGCAGGGTCTCCATGCTCTCACTAACCAGCATGGTCTCTGTGCATGTGGCACCCAGAAAGGGCCTTGTTTTCAGAGTAGGAAGAGTATTCTGAGAGGCTCTGGCCAGGAGACCTTGGGCCGGTTCTGCCAGGGTAGGAGGTAGCTGATAGGTACAACTGCACTCACTGAAAGTATGACTGGATGGTTTCCCACATGAGTACAAAGCATGAAACTATCACCACACTCAAAACAACGCATGCCTCCACCACCTCCTGTCCCTCTGTCATCCCACCCTCCTGCCCCCACCTGCCCTGAACCCTGTCCCCAGGCACCACTGATGAGTTTGCTTGTCACTAGAGACTCATTAGTGTCTGGAATTTCAGATAAATGCAATTATACAGCATTGTGACTTCTTACACTTAGCCTAGCTCTCTGGAGAGTGACCCAGGCTGGTGAGTGCACCAGCAGCTCATTTTCTCTGTTGCTGCATGGTATTCCATGGTGTGGATGGACCACCACTTAGCTGTTTCCCATTTTCTCACAAGCCTTAATGTCCACATGGAGGAAAACACTCCCAGGACCCTGGCTTTTCTGTGTGGACCATTCTGAGGCGAGTTTCTAATAGTGTTCTCCTCTTGAACACAGACTTTGTCCCTGTATCAGGAACTGTAGCCCATGGCATCAGCATAAATAGCACCATCATGGCCCAGTAACAAGACATGGGTTTCCATTTAATTCCACTGGCTATAAGAAAAAAAACCCATTTGTTTTGGGGAAGAAAAATATAAGGAGATAACTAATAGTTGTTGAGTTCTCACTCTGAGCTGCCTGAGTCCCACGCTTTCCCATGCTTTCACTATCCCAGCTAACTTCCACAACACCCCTGAGATGGACAGGTTCACATGAAGGAGCACTGAGCAATGTGAGAGAGCTGGTCCATGCTGGGGATCCATGGGTCCACCACCAACACAAGGGGACCCAGGAGGAGGGGCAGGTGCCACAGCAGGTCAGCAGGTGGCTTCCAGACCCAGAACTTGCTCCAAGAAGATCCCTTCTCAAGCTCACAGGCAAAATGTGGTCAAGGAGAGATCAATCAGCCTACTTGGTACAAACACAGATGATGCTCAAGGCACAACAAGCTGGCCTGGGTGGGATGGGTCTGTAGTGGCATCTTAATGGGGCTTACCCACATTCACTACAGTTAACATGGTGGTGTCTGCTGGGCAGGGAAGTATATGCTCCCTGCCTCGGTTATAACAGGGTGGTGTGAGGGTTGGAGGGCAATGCATGGTCTGACCTCAGCTTCTCTTTAGTCCAGCGAAGCCTCAAGAATGGCCCTGCTCTGATGGACTATACAGGTAGCTCCAGGGTCTATAGTACAGCAATTCTCAGCGAGGCTGCCCAATGGAGTCACCCATTGGTGATTAGGGCCCTGCCCTGAATTCTGCCTCACTTGGTCTGGGTATAGCCAGTGGTTCTGACATGCAACTGTGTCTGAGGAAGACTACAGCTTCAGGTAATCAGGCTGGTTTTTGCATTAGGGTTTGTGGCATGCCACACATCAGAGTAAGATGGAAAAACTGGGGATTTGAGGGAAGAGGAAACTATACTGTGTGGTTATGGGGTCTTCTAAGGACAGTGAAAACCAGAAATAGCTGTAAGAAGACCCTTAATAAAGGTACATCTAAATGAACATATGTGTGGAGGCGTGAGAGACAATTACAAGCCAGTGAACTCCTGTATCTCAGGAGGCTGAGCTGCAGCATAGAGAAGGGGCCCGAAGGGGGAGGGGAGGCATCCAGGGAAGACATACTGAAGGTGACACTGCATCCTGAGAGACAGATGGGGCCGGGAAGCTCCAAGAGGCTGGTGCAGTGAGGAGGCACCCTGAGGCAGGGCACCCTGTGAGTGTGCGGGAGCCTCCAACCAATGACCTGTGATATACCTGTGGGTCACCAGATGAGAGGGTGGAGGGCCTCACAGGCAGCACCACCCATACCCCCAAAGGGTTCAGACTAGGTAACTCAGGAGGGTTCAGTAGCCAGGCATGGGGCCAGAACTAGCAATATCACTTAAACCTCACATCCTTACAACTGGCAAGGGAGAGACTGCCCACTGTAGATATGTAAAAACCACAAAAGGACTCCCAAAAGAGCATGAGCATGCCACCCAGTTCCACCATGCAGGAGAAGCAAACAAAACATTCAGGCTCAGTAAGCCCCACATGAGACCAAGAGTAAATCCAAACCCTCCCTTGTGTTATCAAACGGTGCCTGGAATCTCACAGTTGGCTGAGTCTGCAGCAAGTAGTAGAGTGTTGTCACTGCCTACAGCTAAGCGGAGGCCAGGCACCCAGAGTTGGGGAGGCTGGGCCACCCCATGCCTGGACAGTAGGGCTAGGCTCACTTGAGTTTGGAGAGAAGGTTGCAAGAGTTCATGTCTCCAGAACCATCCACCCTGCCTGCCTACTCAGGACCTCTGGATTAAGAGGCCCTCTCACTGGCTGAGGTCTTCTGCAGTTAATTCACAGGCTACACTCACACTTCCAAAGACACACTATGCTTCAACCCCTAGCCCTTCCCTCTCAGAGTCTACAGTGTAGGGGGAGAAAACAGGACCCAGAATACGGAAGTACTCAAAGAATGTGTTGAATGGTTGAGTGGAGGTGATCTTGTCATGGTTGCCTCCCAAGTTGGCAGAGATAGCAGAGTGAGGGGCTAGAATAAAAGGTGGGAACCATGCCCCAAGGCCTCTGACTTATGGCCACAGCTGAGGATCATGACGGACAGAGTGGGAGAGCAGGCCCCAGGGAGGAGAACAGCCCTGGGTCTCTGAGTGGTGGCCGGGAGACAGCAGCCCTGGGGAGGTACTGACAGCCTCCTGGCAGGCAGCTGGTCCCCATACCTGGTCTGTCCTGTCCATCTACCCTCTCCTTTCTGCCATCCTGTGGGACAAGCTTCTTTAGGACTCAAAGGGAAGGCCTCTCCATGAACTCTCATAGGATAGGGTCTCTGTGGCCTCAGGTACCTGCTCTGACCTTTATCCAGAAAAGTTCAAACATGTGGGTGACCCACTAGCAAATGTCCCCAGGCACCTGGGGCTTACACTCCCCCATCCCCAAAGCTGGGAGGCTGAGTGAGTCTTTGTGGAACTTTCCCTTAATTGCATGCCATGAGGGGGTGTTTTCTGCTTTCCTGCCCAGCATTTGAACAGCAGCCATGATTGGGAGGAAGGAGGGGATCCTAAGAGAATTCAGACACTGGGGCCTATCCATGTCAAAAATAGAAAGAGAGCAGATATCCTCTCTTCCTACTTTTCAAACGGCAGCTCAGCTAACCTCCAGCCAGGATCTTGGAACTTGAGGACAAAGCTAAAAGTCTACAAGAGGGAGCTAGACAGTATCCTTAGTGAGGAGCCAGTAAAGTGTCCCCCAGGAGCATCCTAAGCAGCTGGCCCACCTAGAAGGACCTAATGTGCTTTGCCTCTCTGGATCCCTGTGAGCTACCCTGCACCCTGCCAAGACAGTTACTTTTTTTCACTTGACTGCAGTCCATTTCTGTCTTTTGCAACGAAGAGACTTCAGTAGTAAAGAAGCTGGTGCCAAGATGATTTTAGATAACAGACCTGTCAGGAAAGGGGAAAAGAGTGTCTGAGATTGGTTATTACACCCAATTGATGCCAAAGTCAGTGAAAGTATATTGGGAATTAAGTTATGGAACTCTGGCATCTCATTGCATGCACGGCAAACCTCTAATTAAATCAGCTGTGGCCAAATGTCCAGTAGGGGCTTTTGGGGGGAAAAGTGACTCTTAGGACAAAACCTGAGAAAAAGGCACAAAGAACTCAAGTACTATGGGGTGTACTTCTTGCTTCTAACTGTTCTGGCCAGCTTAAAGAGAGAATAACAAAGTCAAGTCTCTGAGCTCCCAGGGACTCGCTATGACAGTGTCTCTTCTCTCTGCAATCACAGGCCTGAGACATCCCTAAACCAAAGCAGTCTGAGTCCATCTATCTGTGGGTTGTTGAATTAAAAAGGCAGCTGAATGGATTGTTTCCCTGCTCCTTGAGTGAAAGAGTGTCTTTTAGGAAAAAATGGGAACCCTGGTCCTAGGAGTGGGGCTCTGTGAGGGAATTCATAAACCCATGCAGTCCTTGCTCCTCTCTCTGGCTGCTTCAAGAGCCTGTTTGCCCCTATTCTGGAAACTGAGCCCACCTCTCCTCACGTCTACCCCTTTCCCTTTCCCTGCCTGCCCTGCCCTGACTCAAAGTAGAGTCAGATCTCCGCATGGCCACGGGAACCAATCAAAGTCAAACTATGGAGGAAAGGGCTCATGTTTCAGAAAATTATGATTTTGCTAACATGTACTGGAAAGAAGCTGAGCGGGTGGGTAGAAATGGATACTGGGATTATCTGACCAAGGAGGTAAGGAAAACATTCTGGGTTGGGATAAATATATTGATATGGGAATGACCACCCATTTTGGAGTCAATGTACCAGCTCCAAGAGTCAGCCTGTGTTCCAGTAGGTGGTGTGTTGGTTAACTAAACCAACCCATGAAATGAAACTAAAAAGCCAGAAAGTCCTTGAAGGAAACCAAATATCTGAAGGAATAGAATGTTGGAATGGATTTATCAAGAGCAACCTGCTTACCATCCCCTAACTATGTCCCCTGGAGGATCAAAAAGACATGCCCTACCACCAAGGCACGAAAAACTACTTTGGCAAAGAGAATGTCAACATCTCGGAAAACTGCCATAAACACTGTTCTCCACCAGCTTGCAATGCTGATGAGAGATGCTAGTTTGGGTGGGAATTCTATAGATGGGATGGCAGGAGCTGGCATGACAAGGAAGAGAAACAGTATTTAAGTGCCAGAAGCCAAAGTAATATCAGAATTTTTTGATGCCAGGGGTTCTTTGTCATTGAATAATCAATCATGGGGCTGCCAGAACTAAAATGGATGAGCAACACCAATAGGGTCCTATTGTACTTGTGTAATATTGATAAAAAAAAATGTTACAAAGAATTAAACTAGGTCTGGTAAACAGAAGGCTCCATGAGTGCCTAGAACAGTGTCTGGCAGATAGTAGGTGTTCAATAAATGTTCACTGATTAAACTCCACTTGCCTGATTCCACTCCTCTTGCCTGATTCTCAGACTTGAAACAATTGATCCAAAGTTTCTTCAATGAGGGGTAGATAGTTACTTGCAAAATCATCCTAAGCACATACTGTGAGTCTTTGAAAGGTTCCTATACAGAAAAGTACCTAGACTTCAGGGATTACTGAAAACTGGCTCACAGCTAACACTAATTCCTGGAAGGTCAGGAAGCTCACCACCAGGAATGAGGGCCCATAAGAGGTAGGAGGCATGCCAGGTCATAAATGGGGACTTGCTGTACATCCAGCCTCTTAGCAGCCCCCTGGGATCCTGAATCTGTCTTATGGTGATTCCCCAGTTCCTGGGGGATCACCCCAGTTCCTGGGTGATTCCCCAGTTCCTGGGGGATCATAGTGAGTCCCTGGGAGCTCAGAGACATGCTCAGTTCCTGATAGAAACTCCACCCTGGTTCATTCATCCATTATGTGGAGACTTTTGTGGTAGGGAATGCTTACCAAAAGCCTCTGGAACACCCTCTCTCCTCCAAAATAGGGCATCATAAGCAATATTTAACATCTGGTGGGTAAAAAATCTCCAACCAGGGGTGGAGATCTCTACTGCATCCTTACTCAACTTCCCAGCTTGGCTTGCGCAGAATATGTGAGACCTTAAAGAATGTTGGTGCGCTGTTTTAGGCTTAATTGTGACTGGTCTATGTTGTCCTACAAATGATCTTCTTAAATGGAACAAATCTATTACACTCCTCAGCCAATGATTTGGTGAAAACTGTGCTTGTGTGTGCGTGTGTGAGTGTGTATGTTTCCCATTTTAACATATAGGAATAACAGAAGTAGGTTGCTTTCCTCAAGACAGGGACAGCAACAAAACTTCACCACCTGTCTCAGGGCTTCAGTAGCTCCCTGATTCTGTGTCACCATTTAGTTAGAAGAAACCCTGACCTTTATACCCCAAAGGACCTTATGCTGGTCTACTACATCATACCGACAGGACTTAAAGAACAGCAAGTGGCAAGGTACCCTACTGTGCACCAGAGTGTGGGACCTAAATTCCATGAAAACAGAAGGACCTTCCACGTTGGTGAAGGCTCCAGGCAGGCAGAAGTGGACAGCTGTATGGAACATTTTGGAACAGCGCTTTAAAAATAAAAGAGAGGAGCACCTGGGTGGCTTAGTTGGTTAAGTGTCTAACTCTTGATTTTGGCTCAGGTCATGATCTCACGGTTCATGAGATTGAGCCCCTTGTTGGGCTCCAGGCTGACAGCATGCAGAATCCACTTGGGATTCTCTCTCTCCCTTTGTCTCTGCCCCTCCCCTGCTCATGCACATGTGCACACTCTGTCTCTGTCTTTCTCTCTCAAAATAAATAAATTAACATTAAAAAATATAAAAGCAGGGTGCCTGGGTGGCTCAGTCGGTTAAGCTTCTGACTTCAGCTCAGGTCATGATCTCGTGGTTCATGAGTTTGAGCCCTGCATCAGGCTCTGTGCTGACAGCTCAGAGCCTGGGGCTGCTTCGGATTCTATGTCTCCCTCTCTCTCTCTGCCCCTCCCCTGCTTACACTCTGTCTGTCTCTCTCTCTCTCTCTCTCAAAAATAAATAATAAACATTAAACAATTAAAAACAATTAAGAAAAATAAAAAGCAAAAGACATGTTGCTAGACATTGGCCCCCTACCATGAAGGAAGATTTCACAATGCTTGGTGGGCCTGTGGAGTTTTGAGGCAACATATTTCCTCCTTGGGTGTGCTTCTCCCATTCATTTGCTGAGTGATCCCAAAGGCAGTGAGCTTTGTGTGGGACCCACCCAAATGCAGAGTCCACCTCTGCACTGTGAGGTGTCACACCCTGTGGACCCCATAGCATAAGAGTGCCCACAGCAGAACTGGATGCTGTGTAGAGTCTGGAGCAAGTCTTACTTGGGGCCTGGGGTTTGAGGGACTGTTTTTGCCCTGGGCCTTGGTGGAGTCTATCTGTGTCTCTGCTACCAGAGTCTGACTGGGACCCAAGGATCTGAGTTTCCTAGGACAAAGCAGTGTTCTTGATCAACCAACAACCAAGTCAGTTACCCATCAAGACAGGCCCAGGACCAGGAGGGATCAGGAGGTGACTTGAGCAGGTGGTTCCCTTCACTTCCTGCACCTGTGGCCTTATAGAGCATTCTTTGTGACCAGTGTCTGAGGAAGAACATGTGTGAACTGTGTTTACAGGTGGCTCTGCAAGATATACCTGCACAGCCAGAAGTGGACTGTAATGGCATTCAGGGCCCCTCCCAAGGGTGGCTCTAAAGGACAGTGGAAAGAGAGATCCTCTGAGAGGTACATCTGATCATCATCATATGTGTACAGACAGAGGCCTGAGGTGTCTCAGCACCTCCAGGGACCTGAGGATAGGCATGGGGTCTGGGGACAAGGAGAGGTAGAAAGCCTTCTCAGAACAGGTTGGGAATGTGAGATAGTGTGCCCCTTAGAATACCTTCCCAAAGGTCCCCCTTCCAAGGAGGGTCCCAGTCAGCAGATGGGCAAGGCAGTTGCCCTGAGATATCTAGGGACCTCTTCCCCCAGCCACACCTGTCTGCTCCGTGAGTTTCTGGGTCCACTAGGCTTCTCAGATTCTGCCTGGCCAACTCCCCTCCAGGTGACCTACTGCTGCCACTGCATGGACGGGAAGGAACATGGTCCCAGGTTCACCTTTTTATAAGAACATGTACATTCTGTAATAAGATCCTTCCATCCACTCTGGAAGATGTGGAATTATCACCCACATTTTTGAAATGGGAAAATAAAACACCAAAGCAGTTAAATGACTGTCCCAAGATTGTATACCCTGTCAATGACAGAATCAGACTTCAAAGAGGGCATCTGTGTGCTCAGAACCACAACTCTGATACCAGCCGGGCTCCTATGTTCTTCTGAGGCATCTCCTGCAGTCACTAACAGAAGTGAGTAGGGGCGCCTGGGTGGCGCAGTCGGTTAAGCGTCCGACTTCAGCCAGGTCACGATCTCGCGGTCGGTGAGTTCGAGCCCCGCGTCAGGCTCTGGGCTGATGGCTCGGAGCCTGGAGCCTGTTTCCGATTCTGTGTCTCCCTCTCTCTCTGCCCCTCCCCCGTTCATGCTCTGTCTCTCTCTGTCCCCAAAATAAATAAAAAACGTTGAAAAAAAAAATTAAAAAAAAAAAAAAAAAAGAAGTGAGTACCCTGCAAGCTGAAAGACTCCATCCCTCTTCCCTGCTAAGTTTATAAACAAGTCATTATCCCTGGGGATGAGTCCACACTGGCTGAGGAACAGGCTGAGGGGAGCACTCCCGCAGGTCCAGTTCTGACTCCCGCAGGTCCAGTTCTGGGTCATCTAGCCTGCTGCTTTCCCCAGAGCTCTCAGAGTCAGAGAATTGAACCCTTTAGTCTGCACCCTGAGGACAAAGTGGCTTCTGGCTAAGCAGGGCTGCTTAGCCAGCGCCACCCCCCACCCCCAACCACGGACAGCCCCACTGTCTGCCCTGGGTCCACTCACAGCCCCCCACTCCTTGGGCTGTCACTCTGGCAGGACAGAGTGGCTTCCCTGCTAAGCAGGGCCACTCCCCCCACCACGGACAGCCCCACTGTCTGCCCTGGGTCCACTCACAGCTGCACCCTCCTTGGGCTGTAGCTCTGGCAGTACTCCCCTGCTTCTTTTGTACGCAGTTGCTTTGGCAGTCAGAGCCAACCCCACCCTGCCTCCCTCCCACCCACCTCCCACCTTGCTCACCTGGGGAGGTGGAGCTTGGCAATCTGCAGATGCCCCCTGCTCCCCCATCCGACAGTGCCCTGGAACCTACTGCTCACTTTGGGGCCCCCACTGGGGGCAGGGGAGGTAGAGGTACCCCAGATAAGTGGGTTCCCATGGGCCATTTGTGAACAGTCCGGGACTTTGGGCCTGGGGAGAGTCAGGTTCCTGTTCCCCTCCTCCTGCTTAGACACACCTTCCTCAAAATGGTGCCCCAACTTTGTTGGTCCCCTCCCTCGTACCCTTGGGAACCCTCAGCTGAGGTAATAACAATATCAAACACTTCTGGGCGCCCACTGGCTGAGGCACAAGCCAGTGCTTCCTGGAATCGGCCGTCCTGCGCCGAGGGGCCTAGGCTGCCGAGTGCCCCGCGTGCGGAAGGCCAGTAGGTGCCCAGGAGGCCGGCACCCGGCGGTCGCCCTCGCCGAGGACGGTCCAAGCAAGCCTGTGACACAGTGCCTCTCCTTCCCTGTGGTTGGGGCAGCCACACTCTCTGAACACCGGTCGGCACGTTGGAAAGCTGGGGGCGGCCAGGCGCGCCCAGGGTGCCTGCACCCACCCGGTGCCCAGCAGCCAGCCCAGGGCGCAGCGCGGCGCTCCCGCTCTCCCCGCGCGCGACCAGACGCCGCCTCTCACCTTGAAGAAGCTCCGGAGGAAGTGCACGACGCTGAGCATGGTGGCCCCGCGGAGCCGGGGCCCCGGAGCCCGCCGGCAGGACCCGCAGCCGAGCGGCAGAACCTGCGCTCCCGGAACGCCAGCCCCCGCCCCGCCCCGGCGCTTGCCCCGGGCCGGCCGACACGCCCCGCCTCCCCGCGCCCGGCCACTCCGGGCACTTGCGGGTCTCCCGGGACGTTCCCGGGCGCCCGCCCCGCCCGCTCCCGTCCCGAGACTAGGAGCCATCGGCGGCGACGCGGCCCAGGGGCCCCAGGGAACAGCCCCACCGCCCCTCCCGCGGGGTTCCTGCGCTTGCGGGGAGCCTCGGAGCGCTAAGAAGGAGCGGGCGAACTGGCGCCGTGCGCTTCTGCCCCGACGCGGCACAGTTGCGCGTCGCCCCGAGTCCCGGGCCTGTACGCCATACCCTCGTCTTGAGACTTTGCCCCCACTCCCGGGCAGGGGAGGCCTCTCTTTCTGCCTGAGAGCTTTGCTTTTCAGTCTTTGAGAGCCTGCAGAGCATTTGCCCGAGGTTCTCATTTACCATGTGAGGAAACTGAGTCCCAGACAGACTCAGCAACATGTGTGAGCTCACGTATCTGACGAGCGCTGAGGATGAGCTAGAATCCCCAGGACTAATTCTTGCTCAAGAATTCACTCTAGCTCCTCTCCCTGCCGTTCCAGTCGCGTCCCTGCAGGGAGGGTATAAGTTGGGAATCGTCCCTCAGGGGCAAAGGGAAGTCCTCGCTGTTTTCTTTGTGGGGCTTTAGGTCAGGAGGCCTGTCCAAGAGACACTCCCACGGGCCACTAGAACCACAAGATTTTTATGAACCAACTAAAATGTTTTAATTTTAATTGCTTTTAAAAACAAAAGAACTTGAGTAAAATAATAGTAATAATATCCAGCCTGGATTATATTAATCTTTATACAAACACAGTTGTAAAAAATATATTTAAAATCATATCTATATCTATATATCTGTATCTGTATCTATATATATTTATTCTAAAAGAGACCCAAGAAGGAAAAGTGCCAAGGGCCCATGGGTGTCATACTGTACTCCTGCTCCAAACCTACCATTTCTGTACCATTTCTGGGATCCAGAGCCTCATGGCTGGGGCGGGGGGGCGGGTAGCATCTGACCAGACTGGCTTTGCATATTCCTGCAGGCCTCCCCAATTTCTGGCCCCTTTGATTACTATTTCTGACCAGCAGCACATGTCCAGTGTTTCTTGGCAGAGTAGTTTCTCCCCCACATCCAGCCTACTTCTGCTTCTTCCCAGACCTTCAGAGCAGCCAGACCAGAGCAGAAAGTCCTGGATCCCAAACCTTACTCTTCATTGCCTAGGGTCCATGCTCAACCCACTGAGCCACTCAGGTGCCACCTTAGTATTTACATTTTAATAGGTTCCCAAGTGACGCTGTTGCTGCTGCTGATCTTGGGACTTCATTCAGAGAATCTCTGGACCAGGAACTGGGGTCTGGACCAGTCTCAGAGTTTAACAGAGAGACATACCCCAGGTCAGATAATAGCTATCCTAACAGTTCCATTTATAAGCACCTCCACTGTGTCTCAGCCCTGAACTGGGTCCTTGCCATATTTTCTGCCATTTAATCTCTCAGCAGTCTTGGGGGAAATGACAACATTGGGTGATGAAGGGTAAGTTAAATGTAGTCTTATGTCTGAGTTTTCCTTCTGGAGAACATGATTTTGGGGAAACTTGACTGTATTGTAGAGTTAAAGGGTATGCACTCTTTTGTTATTAAAAGATAAAAGGAAAAAGATCAGTCGTTGCCAGGGGTTAGACATCAAGGGAGGGATGAATAGGCAGAGCACAGAGGATTCTGGGACAGTGAAGACACTGTGCATGATACTGCAATGGTGGGTACTAGTCAAAACCCATAGAATGTGTAACACCAAGAGTGAACCCTAATCAATGTAAACTCTGAATTTCAGATGATAATGACATGTCAATGTAGGTTCATCAATTATGAGAAATGTCCCTCTGTGGTGGGGAGATGCTGATAATGGGGAGGCTGTGCATTTGTGGGGTAGGTGCATATGAGAAATTTCTGTACCTTCCTCTCAATTTTGTTGTGAACCTAAAACTACTCTAAAAATAGTATATTAAACCAAATGGCAGCAGGACGCTTTGGTTTTCAGAAGGATTTGCATGACATGGTTTCTAATAATCTAAGTGCGTGCACAGTGTTTAAATTCTATGATCCCGATTTTGAGTCTGTCACATATAGCCCTGAAGCAGGTTCAGGAAGTCAGGGGGTGAGTCAAGTGGTCAGAGACAGAACATTGCACCAGATGCGAAGAGGCACTGGGGCAACAGGAAGAGTATAGGCTCTGGCAGACAGACAGGGCTCAGGAGCACCGTGCTTCCCCTCACTGGTAGCCTTCTCTCACTCGCTTTACACCTCTGTCCCAAGTCTCCACGTGCACATGTAGATGGGCCTACACCACCAGCCAGGGTCTGGGTCACAAAGAATAGCTGCCGCCCATAGTTAATCTTGCATGATGGGGTTTTTGGAAGATTGTGGAGTAGGCCACAAATCCATAGGCAGGTGGAGGGATGCTGATTCAGGGAAGAGGCAGAAAGCAGGAGAAGCTGTCACAGCAGCTGGCAGCTGCAGCTGAGACTACAAGAGAGATGCCCTTCTGGAGAGGCCGATGCTGGTTCCTCTCCCTGAGCGTGCTGCAGCCCCAAACACTTGTGCTTTGTTCCTAGCCTCTGGCCTGCCTCAACCTCCGCCAGTGACCCCTTGGGTCCCTGGGCCTGGATCAGCTCCCAAGATGTAAAGTTGAGGATTGCCGGAGTCCCCACTTGTGTGCCTGTTCTGGGGAGCTGAGGTAGGGAGAGGATGAGCCTTCAGCTTCCTTGGCAAGAAGCCAGCCTGCCTGTACTGCAGTCACCAAATGGGGGACAAATCAAGACACATTGGAAACAGAATTTGAAAGAGCTCCTTGGGCTGGAAAGCCAAGCTGACACCAAATGATGCAATTCTCTGGAGTGAATGTAAAGTGCTGAACTGAGACCAAATGAACTCTGATATAAGAGCAGGTCTGCAGAGAGACAGCTCAGACAGCCAAGGAGGCACAACCACTGGTGGTCAGCCACCAGACAGATGTGGCAGCATTAGTGTCCCCTCCTGGCCAGTCCAGGAGGCAGTGCCCAAGAGAGGGGCTTCCCTTCCCCCACTGCCTTGGCCCTGTCATGCCCAACTCTGTAAGTCAGATTTTCATGAATCCCTGGGATGATCTGAAATGCTCTGAGAACAGAGACTTCCAAACTAAATTGGTATCCCGAAATAGTGGCATTTGGGAAGGGCAGAAAGAAATTAGGGAAGGCCCAAGGGGAGCTCACTCTGGTATCCTCCAGGAGCCATCAGGAGAAGTAGGCAGACACACTTTGCTTAGTGCTTAGAGCTAGGATGGGAACCAGGATGGACCTTGATGTAAAGAGCTTTGTGATGATGGCTGATGCAGGACAGCTGGCCCACAGTACAGTCAAGCAGAGGCCGAGACACCTGTGAGGAGCTTAGCAAAGCACCTGAAAGAGTCCCAAGCCTCCAAAGTTCCAGGATAACTGTTTGCGCATGGAAGAGGGCAAGTGGGGCCTGAAGGCTGAGCCCGTTGCAAAGGATTCGTCCTACCACCTACCATTCCCTTCCCCTTCTGCCTTCCCCCAAGTGCCACAATTGTAGGATGAGAGCCTCCTCTATTCCAGGCAGCTCACATACCTGACCTCACTACCTCTCTTGAGGGTGAGAGAGACCCACTCACTGGTGAGAAAGCAGCTCATCCGTGACTTGGGTGCTCCAATGATCCTACCCTGCTCCACTCTGTTCCACTGGCACACTTCCTGTCCTCATCTCCCTGTCTTTTTAATTTTGGACCCACTTTTTTTGTGGCTGTCTTTCTAAAACCCCTGTCTATCCTTCCATCTCTTTCTCCACACTTGTCTCCCTGCCAGAAGAGGCAGGCCCTGTAGACTCATTGCCTGGCTGGCCCAGGAGAGCAATTCAAAACAATACCCAATAGAAAATGGGTACACTCCTTGGCTGTGCATGGAAAACTGTCCTACAGAATAGGCAAGAGGATTTACCTGTATTTCTGTCTTACCACCTAAGGAAACTGAGATTCTGAGAGGAAAAGCACTTTGTGTGATGGCCCCTGGAGAAGCAACAGCTGGAATCTAGCAGTCAGGGACAGATGAGGGCACAATGGAGTGTGGGGTGCAGCCAGGGTCTGGGTGGCCAAACAGAACAGGAGTGAGCCTTGTGGTCAGTCTCTGGGAAGCTGCGAGAAGGGACCCTGAAAGGAGTTGGGGACTCAGTGAGGAGAAACTCTTATCCTGGGTGGGGTGTCCATGAGCTCTCTGCTGGACCCTTGCCTGGCTTAGCTTTGAGGGCAGCAGAGACAGGACGAATATTCCATGAGGATTCCCATGAGGGTGTTGGTCTTTGAGAGAGTGGTCCCTGCAGAGTCTATTACCTGTTGTCCCCCCGACAGTACATGAAGGCCAGACAGAGCCCAGGCCAGGTGGGACAGCCCAGGGATCAGCAGAGCTGGGATTGGAAACCATCAGCTCCGTTGTCTCTTCCCCAGGACACAGACCTAGAGGAAATGGAGGAAAGATTGGAGCCCGGAGCCCAGGCCTCTGCACAGGGTTCTCTATATGGCCCACCTTCCTGCAGAGATGGCTGGAAATGGGCCCCACTCTAGCCTGGCACCAGGTGATCTTCTTCTGCCCGGTCTGAGAAGCCAGGCTGACACTTCTCTAGACACTGGGGTCTTCTCCTGGCCACCTCACTGGGTCCTGCACTGCAGCCAGGACACCCAACTTATGGTGCTCTCCTATCTCTCTACTACATCTGCATGTGGGCAGGACTACACTGTTCTGTGTAAGGATTATGGAGGCTCTAGGCTGTGGTGAAGGAAGGATGCAACAGTGCCCGTGTGTGCTTGAGCCCGTGTGTGCTTGAGCAAGTCACCTAACCCCTTGTGCTTCAGTGTTCTCATCTGTGAAATGGGGTGATGATAGTATCAGCTCTTAGGGATGTTGTCCTTATAGCCTCGGGATTCCATGTCATGATTATGTAACCCCACTTAGCCCTGAAGTCAGTGGGGGGGGGGCAGGTATTTTTATCAGCACTTGTAGGAGAATGCCCACCCCTTACAAGGTGGCTGTGAGGGGCATGAGTGTGGCTTGCATGCGGCCCAAGGCATAGATATGAGCCCCTTCCCTTATGGAGGGAAGATGTGACGGGCAGGAGACCAGACCTTGTCCAAGTTCCCATGTGGTACCTGTGTGCGGATGCTAAAAGAAGAAAGGAAAGTTGGGGGATGAGGTGGGAGTCTAGGTGTGGAGACAGAACAAGTGGGCCCAAGAGGCCACAGGGAGGGTAGTGATAAGCCACTGAGCTAAGTGCAGAAGAAAGGAGGCTTTTGAGATCACTTTGGAGGCCCTGGGGGTAGATGGCCAATAGTTGAAGCAAGGCTGAGGCATTGCAGGTGGCTAGGAGCAGTGGGACTAGGGTACATTTTGGAGGTACATCCAACAGGAAGTGCTGGTAAATTGGGTGTAAGGCTTTGGGAAAAGGAGGAAACTAGTTTTTTTTGTCTGATAAAGTAAAGGGATACTAGTGGTATTCAGCGAGATGGGAGGACCCCTAGGGAAGATGACTTGTGGGTGGGCATGGGGTACAAGAATTCAGTTTTGAACATGTGAAGTTTGGGATGCTACTCTGGGTCTAGTCCCAGGGGACTTGGAAGGCATGAGAGTAGGGTTCCTGCCCCCTGGACCGGGGAGCTCACAGGTGGGAGGAGGTAGAGGATTGGGGTGCAAGGATCATGCAGGCTGGGTGCAGCATGAGAGGCCTGAGCTGAAGCTGTCCTGTGAGTGCTTACCTGTGTCCAGGTCCCACACAGGGAAGAAAGAGAGGATGATACAGCCTTAGCCTTAGGGTCCTCAGGTCCCATCTTGGCCAACCCTGGCCCTTGTCCTCTCACCTTCCCATGCTACTTCCTCACATCTAGTCATGATGTTCTCTGCTCATGGAATATCTTTGCCCCCATATGCTTCCCAACTCCCCTGGCTCCCCTGTGCCACAAAAACCTCTTCTCAGTGTCCAGGCTTGATTCAAGACCCACCTCTCAGAGGCAACTTTGCTCAATCCTTGGGAAGTGGCCCATCTGTCTTGTCCGTGGTGCCTGGGTGCCCTCACCCAGAGCAGACTCATTGCCTCTAGCAGGATGGGGTTCCTGGGTGCAGGGTGGTATTAAGCTATGTATGCACTGAACTGCAGACCCTCAGAACAGTTCTGCTGTCTGGGGAAGTGAGTGGATCCCTTTCCTCAGGTTGGAGGGCTGGTAAATGCTCTTATCAGTCAGGAGTCATTCTTTGCTCCTACAATTAGCAATCTTTCCTTTAATTAAGTTCTAATCCTGCCACCTGATGAGGCCTTAGTGCTCATAGGTCCTCAGAAACCCTGTGTTTTTTTTTTTAATTTTTTTTTAACATTTATTTATTTTTGAGACAGAGAGAGACAGAGCATGAACGGGGGAGGGGCAGAGAGAGAGGGAGACACAGAATCTGAAACAGGCTCCGGGCTCCGAGCTGTCAGCACAGAGCCTGATGCGGGGCTCGAACTCACGGACCGCGAGATTGTGACCTGAGCCGAAGTCGGCTGCTTAACCAACTGAGCCACCCAGGCGTCCCAGAAACCCTGTTGAGAGAGAGAAGGTGCCTCTGTGGGCAAAGGTGGGTGCCCAGAAGGAAGAAGGGGCCATATCAGAATAGCACTTGAAGCTCATTTTTTTTTAACTTTTTAAAAAAGTTTATCTATTTTGAGAGACACAGAGAGCTAATGAGGGAGGGCCTGAGAAAGGGAGAGAGAGAATTGCAAGCAGGCTCTGTGCTGTCAGCACAGAGCCCAGTATGGGGCTAGAACCCATGAACCATGAGATCATGACCTGAGCTGAAACCAAGAGTTGGACACTTAACTGACTCAGCCACCCAGGTGCTCCTAAGCTCATTTTTATATCAGACTTTCATGCACAAATAGCTGCATAATCTCCTCAATCGGATTGGTCCTGGCACAGAGGTCTGGAGCAGCTGCACCCAACTCCCAGCAAGTCTCTGCATGGCCTCACCCTCATCCCCCAGTGGCTGTGTGTGGATCCCAGTGCCCCACACCATCAATTGCCATCTGACCCCCAGATGGGCGGAACTGTATGGACTGATGTCTGCCCTCAGAGGGCTCCCAATGAGTGGGGAAGCAGGCACAATGTAGGGCCTGGGCTGTCTTCCTGGAGGAGGCAACTTGTACCCACACAGACTTTCAGTGAGACACAGACATATGCAGTGTGCACCTAGGAGCAGGACACACATGCCCTTCCCAAGCCCCTGGGTACACACATTCAGCATTTCCTGGTCTCTAGTAACTGACAGCTCTGATTCCATCCTTTTGAGATCTGAATGGAGCCTCCCAGGCACTTCTGGCTCAAAGGCAGCCTGGAAGCCCTGCCCCTGAGGCCTTCTCCCCTCTCTTGTGTAGGTAGTCAGCCCCTCTGTCATGGAGAGCACCAGTGTTTCAATTAACTTCTACTGAGGAAAGGAGCAGGGCATAGACCCCAGGTATGTCTTTCCAGTGGTGGGACTAAGGACTCAGAGACCTTCAGGCAGGAAGGGCCATCAACTATGTTCTACACAACAGAGATATGTTACTGGTGCCCCAGGAAAAGCTCCGCATGGGTCTTATGGTAGGATCAGGCCATGCTTCCCACAGAGCTGGGAGGTGGAGCTCTGGGGTAACCACCTGGGTTCAGACCACAGCTCCAGCCCCCATTGCAGAATGTTCACTAGATGCTGTTCCCTCCCACCTCCTCTGAACAGAGGAGTCAGGACAGGGCTGACTATAATGCAGGTGAAGCTGGGGCATTTTGAGCCTAAAAAAGTGGAGGATTGGCCAATAGCATGACCAGCTCAGTGCACTAACAAACAACTCATCTCTGCCCTCAAGTCTGAAAAAAACTCAAGTGAGCCTCTGTCCAGCTCTCTGAGGTCATGACTCATGAAGCATGTTTTGAGCAGGGCAAAGAAATGTCCACAGAGTCTCTGGCTAATACCATGGATGGTTTATTACAAAGCGAAAGAGAAGAAAAAGAAATACAAAGGAAGGAAGGAAGGAAGGAAGAACGAGCAGAATCTTTATTTGAGAACAATGGGAACCTTCTTCTGTGTTTGCTGTTGGAACCCTCAAGCTAAGAGCAAAGCAAGCATCTCTCAGAGTCCCAGGACCTCCTTTGAGCTTCAGTTCCTGCCTGCAGTTCTTACACATACAGTGCCCTCCACCTTCCTAGGGAAAACCCTGGAGGTCAGGACCATGGACAAGGGGACATAAGAGAACCCAGGGGTTCAAGCCCTGGGTGGGCAGAGTCCCAGAGGGGTGGCCAGGGCTGAAGAAAGGCATTGGGGGCTAAGCTGGTATGTGAAGGGGGTGCTGTAACTCCTCATGGCACATCCTCCAATGAAAGGCAGGGTGTGGGGGAAATGAAGTTTACTGAAACCTGGGCATGTGTGGAGCCTCAGGGACTCTGACCCACAGCCCCTCCTCCCCACCACACTGCACTCTGTGCCTTCATGTTCTCCTGCCCTGTACTTCAGCCACCCCTCACATGCTGAGATGAATTCTGTCCTCATCTGGGAACACCCTCTGCATACCACCAACCCCCCCACCCCTGCCAACTCCAGAGCAGGAGTGGTGTGCTGCTGCTGCTTCTGCAAGATGCTGGTGCCATAGTTCTTCTCTTCACAGCTGACCTTCAGCAAGGAGGCAGGACTGCAACTGAGGGTGGACTGACTGAGGATGATGCAGGAGTAGGAATGTGCCTTTGAGCCAAGGTCTGCAGGTGACAAGGAGCCAGTGACTTCAAGATTCTGAGTCAGACCCTGATTGGGGATGCTCTACGTGGGGTCCCTCAGGTGCATGGATGAGCTCCCTACTTTGGATGCTGTTTCTGAGGTAGCCTGGGGACCTGCACAGAACAGCTGCGAGCATGGGCTCTGGGCCTAGCCAGAGGCAAGTTACTTGATTCTTCTGCGCCTCCTTTCCTTTCTGTTAAATAGGGGCAGTCATTGCACCTGCCCCCTAGGGCTGCTGTTAGCCCGACAGATCAAGTGTGTGTGGACATATCAGGTGAAGCCACATACCACTGATCTGGGACCCACTTCCCAGGTCCTGGCTGTGAGGAAAGATAAAATGACAGGATGCTGTGATACCCAAACTGTTGGCAGCACCAACACCCCTGGGGCTAGGCTTTTCCCTTTAAATACTGTGCATTGTTTGAATTCAGTTTGTTATTATAGCTCTAATGATAAATGATACCAGTAAGAGGAAGTGGGATCTTTTGTGTGCAAAGTAGGCACCCCCCCCCCCCCCCCCCACCAGCTGAGCTCCCTGGGCCTGGGCGCCTCTTACACAGACACTCCTCTACTTCTTCCTCCACACTCAGAACCTCCTAGCTGAGTCCTTTCAATCTCTAAAACTGTAAAACATCATAACAAAATATTGTGTGAAGCCCCTAAATTTGGGGTGCTCCTGTCTCCTTTTGTTGAAGTGAGGCCCAATGTCAATACACAAAGCAGGGAGCAGCATCTAGCATCCAGCACATGCAATCACTGGTCAGCATCAGCTCCCAAGTTATTGTGTCTGCTTCTATTACTGAATTGTGATTTGCCACCCTGATTGGTGTGAAGCTCCAGGAGGGGATGACATGAACCAGTGGCCCACGCACCCTGCAATGTAACACAGGTTGTGGCTCAAGAGTAAGGGATATAGGGCTGGAGCCTCTCATGGCACCCCCACGCACCCTGCAATGTAATGCAGGTTGTGGCTCAAGAGTAAGGGATACAGGATTGGAACCTCTCATGGGGGCATTGTTGGGGGAGGGGTGCTGAGCCAGGCTCTGGAGGCCTCAAAGGACTGGAGTGAGAGGCAAACATGGGACCACAGGTAAGTGAGAGTGATGGCTGCAAATGAAATACACTGCATCCAGAGCCAGCAGGGCTCCTGGGAAGAACAGGGAGCCCATAGGATACCAGGCTTCCCTGGAGAGGAAGCAGTCCAGCTGAAGTGGGGGAAGCTAGCAGGGCTCCATAACCTGAGAGCTCACTTGGGGCTGAGCTGGGCCAGCATGGGCAGGGAAGGGGATGGATGCGTTGGGCCAGAAGGCGCCGGTCTCCAGGGGTGACGCTGCCACTGCCTGGTCTCAAAGAGAGAGGCCAGAATGGGCTTTTGTGTGCAGCAGAAGGGGGTGTGTGTTCCCAGGCCTGATGGAGAGAAAGGGGCGGAGGGAGGAGATGACTATAGGAAAGAAAGGGGGCTATAAAACATGGTGAAGATGCCCACCTAGTACCCTCACTAGGCAACAAGTAGGTTTTATTCCAGGCCCAGAAGGCCAGGGAGTTGCATGCTCTGAATAGGGGCCTGACCAGGGGCTCTGGAGCCTGAGAGAAGCACTCCATTCAGGTGGAGAAGGCTCAGCCTGTGCCTGTCCGGATGTAGCAGGGCAGTGGGCGTGTTTGCAGGCCGAGTAGTGATTGTTCCCATGGCAGAGACTTCTCTCTCTCTCAGAAGGCCAAAAGGCCACTGAGCTTTAGTTGAAGGAAGAATAAATCAGAGCCAGAAGGCTAAGTTCTCTGAGCTGCAGCCTCACCTCCCACAGCGCATCTGCCCAGGCTGTGAATTCTGTCTCCTGTCTCAGGAGCAGGCCTGGACCTGAGGGGAGCATCAGTCACATGGGAGTGACCCCTGGGCATCACCCTGCCTCTGTGCCTGGCCCTGGCCTTATCGT
Organism: Panthera uncia; assembly: GCF_023721935.1. NCBI lineage: Eukaryota > Metazoa > Chordata > Mammalia > Carnivora > Felidae > Panthera > Panthera uncia. The sequence continues at coordinate 111,271,566 of NW_026057584.1, forward strand.
ATCTGAGCTGTGGGGGAGGCTGCCCAGGGGCAGGTGAGGCCCCCATCTGACAGGTAGATAGGGTAAGACCAGGTTTTCCTTTGAGAAGGACACTGGGGCTGGGGAGTCCATGCACTTTGGCCTCTCACTCACACAGACCTACTTTCTGAAAGGAGGGGCTGAGGAGCCTGGGAAGGGGGGACCCCCTTGGAAATTGCTGGGATTTTATTCACACCTGAGTGAAGGGCTTGTGTTCTGCTGTACTGTGTGGCTGTCCTGGTCTGGCCTCTCTTATAAGCCAGAAGCTGACCTCAAACTAAACACTTCCTAGCAAACAACAGGTCCTGTCCTGAAAGGCAGTCCTCGGAGCCCATGTACACAGGATGGACCAGGCAGGGGCCAGAACCAGGGGAACCCTGCAGCACTGTCCACTCGCCACTCCTTCACTCTCTTTACTGCACCACCACCACACCGTAGGACCTGAGCACCCCACCCCACTCTGTCCCCATGGCTCATGCCAGCAGCAGGATAGACATTGGGTCTTTGTGCCTGGGAGCTAGGCCAAGGCTGCTCTCAGCAACGGGGTGAACAGGGAGAAATCTGCTCATAATTCAGGCCATGTCTGGCTGCTGGCCACTGTGATTGTGCACTTGTGTGAAACGCCTTTACAGAGGGGGAATGTGTGTGTGTGTGTGTGTGTGTGTGTGTGTGTGTGAATCATTCCTGCTTACACATGAGACAGCTGAGCTCAAGCAGAACAAAAAGATTGAATGAGGGCCCATCACCACCATTCACCATCAGGGGTCTGTTTGAGAGTCTTGGTGACTCATCCTTCCATGCAAAGCAGAACACAGAAGAGATTTGGAAGTTTCTGTGCTGTGTGAGTTTTTGTCTTTGTGAATCAATTCTGTCACACAGAAAACAATCAGAATTTTTAATAAAGAAAGCAGTTTAGCAACAGTTTCAGCTGTGTTCACAAGAACATTTCAGTTTCCTATGAAGAAATGATCAGGTGGTCATGCTGTGGGCTGCTCAGGATGTCCTGTCTATGTGGGTGTGTACAGGCCCCAGCTGGTGGCCCTGGGGAGCTGGGCCAGCTTTGTTGGTCTTCTGACAGTTGCTGTCCCCAGCGTCCAGACCACAGAGTAGGCACTTTACCTACATCAGTAGCCCATTTAACAAATGAGGAAATGGGGGCTCAGAAGTTATGATTTCCCAAAGTTGTCCCTTCCAATGAGGGAGTGGCAGAATCAAGAATGATCGCAGGCTTGGCTGACTTTCTACTGAATGAAAAGGGCATGGGAGGTGTGCTCTGAGACTCATAAAGGGTTCTCTGGGGATGCAGCCAGGTCACAGGGGCATGGCAGGGCTTTAGTGTGCCTGGAGGGGGAGAGTGGCAGGGCTTTAGTATGCCTGGAGGGGGCGGGCAGTAACTGGAGCTGAGCTGCCAGGAGAAAGGCCCAGGGCAGATTGCTTTACTCTCATCCCTGGGAAGGCCTGCCAGATAGAGTGGGGAGGTGGCAGGGCTGGGGCCAGGCTGTGCTTCTGACTCTAAGTCTCTTGTGGCCTTGGGAGAAAGTTCCAGCTTCTGTAGGCATCAGGTTTCTCACCTGGAACCTTCCATGTGGTCTCAGCAAGTCCCTATGTGGGGAGGGGACTGGAATAAATGCATGAGGAATAAGAAAAAGGGATACGGAGAACAAACTGAGGGTTGATGAGGGGTGGGGAAGAGGGGAAAGTGGGTGATGGGCATTGAGGAGGGCACCTGTTGGGATGAGCACTGGGTGTTGTATGGGAACCAATTTGACAATAAATTATATAAAAAAAGAAAAAGAAAAAGAAAAAGGGTACCCTGGGTTGCTTGGCTTAGTCACTGCCCCTTTGCTGTGCCTTGGTGGTTGTCCATGGATGTTGCCTGGCCAGATGTCTAAGTCCATACAGCCAGGAAATTTGAGCACCGGGACATCTCCAATCAGAGGCAGGGAGAAATGGCTTAGAGCTAAATTGTGCTGGAGTGGCTTCACCTGCAGACGCTTGTCACCTGGAAACAAGATGACAGCAAGGGGCTCCATCCCACAGGAGTGCTGTTGGTCCTGCACAGACACGCTACAGAGATGGACACAAAGGATTTTTCTCTGGTCTCTCAACAGTCGGAACCCAACTTCTCCTGAAGCAGGATAGCCCAAACATCCCACCCACAAAAAGCTGATTGGATTTCTGCTAACATGTCAGCAAGTGGCCTCAAGGTCCCTACTCCTATCTACCTCCTCCTACCCCCATCAGCAGCTGTGTTCTGAGAGCAGTCTCCACATCTTTCCAGGCATGCAGATTCCAACAGGACCAACTCAATGCAGGACCCAGCGTGGCCATCAATTCCTGTCTTTCCCTGTCCACCTGACCCCAGAGAGTAAATCCTTTCCTTGATCCCACACCCAAACTCCACATACCTGCCCTGGAGCCACCCATGAACCAGCAATGCCACAGGCTGACAAGGCACAGGGAGTGTGTGGAGGGGGTGGGCCTTACACCAATGGACTCTTGAGGTCATCGATCCAGCCTAGAAGGATGTCATGAAAGTGCTATACCATCTGTTCTCCCTCCTCCCAGAAAGGTCAGGGGCTCCCCTTGATATAGGATAAGCAGAGGAAGAGGCAGCCAGCAGGATAGCAGTGGCCCAGCTGAAACACGTGGATCTCTGTCTGCAATGGCTGGACACTCCTGAAGGGCAGCTCCACCTGGCACAGAGGGGGTGTTCATCTCTCTTCCCTAAGGAATGGATGCTGGGTAGAGGTGGTCAGCTCTAAGCAGACTTCCTCTCTCCAGTAGGGGAATACAGGGCAATGGGATCACCCTTCCAGCTTGTCAGTGGCCCGTCAGCATAAACTAGTTTCCTCCAGTTGGAGTCTCTGAGTGGACTGGTCAGAGCTATAGCCCGCTGCAGGGGCAAACCAGGGATGAACATGAAGGCACTCAGATGGGCATGTCTTAAAGCATGTGCACCCCAAACCAGGATGCTTTGCAAGTAAAAGGAACACTGTAAGTTGTTACACTGGGATCAAGACATTAACCAGGAGTATGCTGGGAAAACAGGGCACATGGTCTACTAGTTACAGACCCTCTCTTAGCACCCATTAACTCTCAATGATCTTAGCAGTGATCTATAACATTTAGTGGAATTCTTCCCCCCACCTCCCCTCCATCCCGCCACTCCCCGCCCCTCCCTCACTACAGGCAATGGATTTGGAGTGTGTTCTTGGAACCAGGTGTCTTGTTTTCTTTGTGAATGTATTTTGAAAGTACACAAACACTATTGTGCTATAGTTGTGTATCTGGGTTTCTGCCTTCAGTGCTATGCTTTGGGCCTGGCCAAGTGACCATGAGTGCCCTCTAGAGTAGTGTCTAGGAAGAACACTCAGCCACACATTCACAGTATCTCTGACACCCATGTGTGAGGTTTATGCCACCAGATGGTGTCCCACAGTTTAAGCACATTCTGACAGAATGTGTTCAGCACTCCGTCCCACCAGTCTGGTAAGACTGCCCCTCCCACTCCAGGTGACAATGGCAAGGTCAGGTTTGTCCCCATTCCTTCTGACCTGCTGGCTGTAAATTGGGGCTCCCACAACTGCCTCCTTTGTGTTGGACAATTTGCTAGAATGGCTCACAGAATTAAGGATAACACTGTGTTTACAGGTTTATTGCAAAGGATATAAGGAAGAATATAGATGAACACCCAAATAAAATGCTACATGGGGTGAGGTCAGGGGGAGGGGCACAGAGCTCCCACACTCTCTGGACATGCCACCTTCACATGTTCACCAACTCACAAGCTCTG